>NC_056554.1:8567081-8867081 GCF_910596095.1 Thunnus maccoyii | reverse complement strand
ACATTTTGATCCTTTTTATTGGCTGTGACCATCACAAACAGAAGAGTACAATGAAAGGTAGCAACAGGGCTCCTTCAGAAACAGTCTGTAATTCACATGTATGTTTTTACCATAAATAAAAGAAAACCAGTGAAAAATGTTCTGCCAGTATCAGTCACAGAGGGGCCGAATAGGAAAATATAAAAGAAAATGTTAATCCTTAATTCCCATTCATTCTCATCGTTGAGTCTGGAGAAAAATCTGTTGTCTACACTTGCAGATATGGAAGGCATGTCTTTTGATATCCAAAAATTCAAAGATACGGTTGAAATGTTCCAGTATAATTTTTATTATGTTGAATAAATAGCTGCACTTTAATGATGTGGAATGAATAGCTGCATTTTTAGTGTTGCTGAATGAATAGCTCAGTGTGTTGTCATTGTGTGCAGAGTCGGACTGTGGAGGAGAAGGTCAGGCACAAAAAATACAAACAAACACAGCCTCTGATGAACAGGAACAACCCTCTCACATAAGGTACAGCGGTCTGAGGAAGATGTCATTGAGAGCTGAAACAATTAATCAATTACAGAAAATTAATCAAGCGAGCAAATACAAGCAATTAGGTTATAACTACATGAACTGAGGAGGGAAAAAGACCACCAAGCAAAATGATAGAAACTGAGTTGATATGCACACAACACAACAGTGTCTACTACTGCACTCACTCACACACAACTTCCTCTCACGGCACAGCAACCTTTAGTAAACAGTAAACAGGACCCCCTCTCCCCTATTTTAAGTCTGCCACAAAAATAATGAGCGTCCCATCTCCCTGCTTGAATTCAAGCGATATCACCTGTCTTTCATTGTCTGCCTCCGAAACCTATTCAGTCACCAGTATGTCAGAGAGCCAGACCCACAGTTATGAACCCAGATTGACAAGAAGCACCAGTGCGCAGAGACAGCTCAGTATCCGACCTAAAGCTGCAGTGATACATAAAAATTTATCACTGCGTTTCACTTCTGGGAGTCGAGTTCACTTCCATGCAAAGTCTCTCACTCCGGCATTGTTGTTAAGATTATGCGCTGTTCAGTTTCCCTGCACGACAGGCAATAGTCCAATTATCACACATTGCTTTTCATTCTGCTTTCTGTTGATATTCCATCTTTTTCTCTCTCTCCTTCTGCAATTCATGCAGTCTTGTCACTTCCTATACGTTATCCCACTGCTCACCTGGCCTCCAAACTTTCTGTCATGCGCAGTGAGTGTACGGTCTGAGAGTGCGCAGATAGGCTGGTAGGTAGGTTGACAGGCAGGTAGCCCGTCCAATGAAATTGGACTTATTACAGGCCAATCTCACTACTCTCATCAGCATCTTTACCAGCCGCAATAAAAACCATATTTGCGCTTCCTTTTTCATCACCAAACGGCAGACAGAAACAGTTAACAGATAAAGAGCCAGATATTTCCCTCAGGAGATGGTGGAAACCAAAGCAGAGCTAAAAGGGGTGTGAATATTGGATTTACATTTGAGATATGGACACAAACACAACTTCAAATCAATGCTAATGTTTCTCTATATGTTCTGGATGTGTAAATAATTACTGTTTGCTGACAAGTTTTCCATAATATCCATAATATATCAATACTGTGTTTACAGTTTATTTCTACTGCTGCCGAGTGGCCAAAAAATCAGATATTTCAGGTTTGAAGTCTGTTAAGTTATGGCTAATGCTGGCAGGCTCTCAAGTTGTGTTTCTGACCTCCTCATGAATGTTGCTCAATTATTCAATTTGATGATTTTTTTAATAGGAGACTGATGAAATCCAAAGCAATGAGCTAAATGTGGCTAAAGGCTGCATACAACTCCAGCTGAGTTATGTGTTAAACATTTAATTGTCAACTGCTTTTTTTGTAAAGCAAAAGTATTTTTGTCTCACATGCATACTTGACTGTTGGACTTTGACCTTTCTTGTGCCTTGTTGATTTATTAATCCATGCAGTACGCTCACATGAACATGTACACTGACTCACACGCACACTCACCCTAATGACCCGCACCCTACAGCTTTATTTGTTGGGTCATGAGGCCATCTTAACGAGGGTGTTTAATTTGCCACGGTCGATATAGCCTGCGAGCATCCATGTGTATATGTGCTTTTGCCAGTATCTAAACACGTGAGCTACAACATGTGTTAGTTTGTGTGTGTGTGTGTACTTTAATTAGCAATTCAGGGTGAAGTGCAAGCAGTGGGAATTGGTGTCTTCGCGTCAGGATCCTGCATCACCCTGTCAGGGTACATTTCCCATAATGACCCATTCGCTGTACATTATCCTGCTTATTACACGGCTATTTACTAAAGAAATCAACATTTTGACAGAAAATATTGATTCAAAAGTGGTTTTATTGATTTTAAAAATTTTATTGCTTCTGCTAAAAAATAGTCTGTTAGATTTAATGGTTGGGACTGCGTCCACAGCAACGTAAACTCTGTAGCCTTCTTAAGATGTGCCTACTTAGCATTATAATTCACATTAAACTGAATATTTCCATTGATGGTGAAGACAAGGTGAATGGGACTTCTTTGGGAGCATTGATGTTGACATTTCTGTCCTCTACGTGTCCTTCTTCCCGGGGCTTTGCAGTTGACACACCAGGAAACACAACATAAGGTAATGCAGGGATGGGAAATCTGTATTTTAATGGTGACCCTGATCTGATGTTTTTTTTTTTTCCATATTCCGCTGCCAAATATAGAGATCTGGCTCTCCACATTTCAACAGACAATACCCAAAGCTGGTACATGAAAGACGGATTTACCCACGTTATTGCTTTTCAGTTTCACACAAAATACCTGACTCATGGCCACATCTTTTTGACATTTTACATTTTAAGGCATTTAAAGAATGCAGCATTAGAAAATAAATCACCAATAATGCAGAAACCAACAGTAAGAAGCACCAGGGTCAGAATCTCCTGAAAATGCTACTGTACAAATATTTGAAAGTGAGAAAGAAATACCAAGAAAAGAAATAAAATAAGGAGTTTAAATGGAAGAGTTTAAAACGGATAAGAGTAATATACTGTAGGAGGAGATGATAGATACCTGTAGTGATTAAGCAGGGAGAACAGCAGGCTGAATAGATACATCTGGAGATACAGATTTATAGGACTTGGACCATGACCATGATGTGTAGTATAGAGGTTTTGCAGCTGCTCTACTGGTGGTATTGTGGGAATAATGTTACTGTGGTACTGTTAATAGTGCTATTGTGGCCACTTGTTTAACTGTGTTCCCAAATTAAGTGATATTATTTTTATAAGGAATGGCAGATTATGATTATGATTATTATATTGCCCTCCTCCCAGTTCAGAGTTTTCAATATCCTTCCCTGCAATATGTGAGAAATCTGCTAAATATTTCACGAAGACTAAAACTGTCCCAAAAAGTTTTTACACCATAGCCTGGAGCGTTTTGTCTATTGTTCTATGTTCTGTGAGTTTTGACACACCAGTTTGAAGGGTTGTGCACTCCTGAAGATAAGAAATATTTAAAAGGTTAAACCATTTCCGTGTTCCTATTCTGTGTTCAGAATACTGCTGAGCAGGTTCAGTCTGGTGTCAAATTGATCCTCCCCACACTGGTTGTCAGGTGTAGAACAAATTTTTTACAGCTTATTTTGAGAAAGCTACATGGTTTTGCCCCTAGCTACATTTCTGACCATCTAACTCCCTTCAAGTCAGACTACACCCTGAGGTCTTTGGGTAGAGCCCTCCTGTCTGATCCACAGTGTGGACTGAAGACCAAAGCAGACTTAGAGCTCTCCATGTGAGTGTGGAATAACCTGTACAAGCAGCTGAAGCTGGAAACATCAATCCACTCTTTCAAAGCTCTTTAAAGCCTGTTCTTGTAACATTGATTTCTGTTCAAATTCTTGTCATTCTGTCCTCCTTGAAGTTATCCTCCCTGCTCCAAAGCACATTGGTGAGCTGCATCTTACAGTAACAGGCCAATATGCAGAGATTATCAATATTATGATCAGTTCCCTGTCAAAATGAACATCTTTGTATTCTGCTGAAGTGTGGGCTGGATTCAGAAATCCATTTTCAGTGAGAGCTTCAGATCTCCAATCTGCCGTAGCCTCAAATGAAAGCTTTCGGTAGGTGTGCAGCTCTAGGTGTACGTGTGTTATTTCATTATTTAAACTCAGATGTAGGTGTTTGGGAGGAGTCCATGGCTGGCTAATGCTGACGTGAAATAATGTCTTCTGTAAGGTTTAACACGCTCAAAGCTCTCCAATAATTTAGTGTATTTTTTTGTGTTACTATAAGAGCATGTGTGTGTGTTCACACTCAGTTGTGTTAATGCCATGTGATTTATTTTTATTGTCTGTGTCTGTGCCGGCACCGTAGGTGTTAGCATGTTGTAACTGCTAATAGGTGTCAGGGTCAGGGAAAATGAGGCTCTTATTTCCTCTCTGGTTTTAGCAGCAGCTGCTTCATTTTCAGACATCAAACCTTGACCATCACCTTTACAAAGACACTCTTGAACCTGCTGCTTTATAAGCTTTATCTCAGTATTATCTTAATTCATACAAGTGTTCACTCTAATGAGATCAGCCTTTTCATATTTCTCCTCAAAATAGTTTGACCTATTGAAAGCTATCCGTTTGAAGCCTTTATTGATGTAAGCAGTCTCACTCCCCCTATAATCAATACAGTATATTTTAAAGTGCAGCAGAGGGAGATCTAAATCTGGACCACCTCAAACTATTTCAGGCAACTATTTCTTAAGTGAATTCCTTTGAGCCACCCATTAACCATGTTCTCACAGAACACACATAAAAGTGTGGGAGCTCAAGAGATGCTCAAACCTGTTGGGAATCAACATATTGTAGTTTTGAGGTGACTTAAAAATAAATGTAATGTTTGCATAAATCAAATCATCATATTGGATAACAATATTATGCAAAGCAAGAAATTACATTCCTGGAAAGTGGTGAAAGAAACAGATTTCAATTTGATTAGAAATCTGAGCGCAGTAACGCACAGCAGGATGAATAAGTACATTTTATTTATTGGTGTTTACATTTCAGTTTACGACAGGCATAATGTGTGGTTGCACAACATTATCAAATATTAAGACAGTGCATGCAGAAGCTTGAGATATACTGTTCCTACAAATACTGAATAATCATAGGTGACACCACAGGCCATACTGTACCATTACAGATAATTGATTAAATACGCTGCAAACGCTCATCTGCATCTAATGAGTCAATGTAAACTGAAGACTTGCATACAAACCTCCTCTGTATTAGATCTGAATCAAATCAATGTAATAATGCAACAAATACAAAAGAACTGTGCCACATTCAGATGTAAATTTTTGACTTATGCAAAAAAAACACAAATAACACAAAAAATAATATTGTTTATTTGCTTTAGTGATGCTGCAAAGTAGCTGAAGCCTCTTAAATCCACAATTCCCATGATTACTATACATTCATTTAGCGGACAGTTTTATAAGAACCATATTTGCATCAAGGATCAAAAGATGATTAATAATATATTTATATATTTAATTATAATATAATTTAAAATAAATTAATCGTTTAATTTCCTAAACTGAAGATGGATACAACAACCAGTGACACTCTAACCCATCAATCCAAATTCCAGTTCAGATATTTAACATCATATTAATAACATATTTAACATTAACGTTAACGTCATTAATCCAGAGAAACATACAAACAGTAAGCCAGCATGAGAAAGAAAACGCACTGATATATTCATTATTCATTAATGAGATAAATACAGTAGATTTCATATCATACCGCCCAGCCCTACAAATCATATCACACTTAAACACTTTACATACGTAGCACATGTATGATGTGGTATTTACGCCAGTCTATTGCTATGATCTTAAGTCAACATTACCATTAAAATCAGCTCAGTTTTGAGTTAAATTTAAATACCCAGCTCCCTTTTTAAAAGAAGCAGATGTAATGCAATCAAAACACAGTCATGTGTAAAGGAGAGCAGACAGATTCATTTTTACTTTAATGTCTCATGAAGTCTTGTGTCCTGGGCAGCCGCACAGACGTTGACAAGAAAACGCCAGATAGAATTAAGATTGTCTTGATGTACCTTTTCATCTCTGGTCCTTTTATAATAAAGAGAGATGTCTGGAACCAAAACTTGCATTAAATAGTGCAGGGGTCCGTTGCTGGTCCCTTCTTTCTCTCTCCTTTTGAAGTGGAATGTCTCAAGCTGAGTAAACACTGTGTGATTTTGGGCTTTCCCAGACGAAAGATGACGTGGCGACATCGTTGGTCGTGGCTCCAAAATACATTGCATTGTGAGAGAGGTTCAAAGATGGCCGTTGTCACGATCTTGCGACCAAAGATAGCCTCGGACAAAATGCTGACAGTGTCAGAGATTTAGGATAACCATCTCCCAATGTTGATTGGTGCTACGACCTACGTCTACTAACCAACCAATAGGAATGCAGCATGAAATTATGTACTGATCAATGCGACACTGGTGCTAAACCCAATGATGGAGGTAAAACAAGCAAAACGATGCATGTTTGATGATGAAATGTTTGGCAGCAGAAGCATTATTTGTATGATGTATCCTCCAGCTGCTATCATGACCTTGCCAAGAAGGACGTAGCATGGAAAGCTCAATACTTGCTTAGTTTCATTGTTTACCACTATAGCGGCACAGATGGATGATGCACACTGATGACGTTTTCTTGTATATTGACTTGTGTTGTAGTCTATGATTCAGTAGGGTGATCATCATACAGTCTACATACATCAAACTTGATGTCTTACCCAAGTTTATTAGATCCATGTTGCACAGTGTGGCTTGCATTAAATTTAAAAGACTGCTGAAATCTCACAGTCTGGAGGCACCATCAGAGAGGAGGTTGGAAATTGAACTAAACTGACTTTTAACTTCTCAAATAAGAAATGTCAGAAGATGGATAACTTTGTTTTAAATTACCCTTCCTTGCAGACTGTCACACTGAGGCTCAAATAACCTCAAGGACCCCAACTGTGTCAAGAGATATGAATTTATGACACACCTGGAACGCTCACACGTTCTTTCATTGACTCACCCAGAATTAAGACGACTTCAAGAGGAAGGAAATGAAAGGACATTAAGTGGAGGTGTGATTACACCTTTCATCAAATTGACAGGATCAAAAGCAAGTCCCCTCTGTCTGTAACCTCCAATTGTCTTCCTCTATCTCTGTCTTTTTTTTTGTTTCTCTCTCTCTCTCTCTCTCTCACACACACACACATACTACCTCCTTCTGTCTTTCTTTCTCACTCTGGTGTAATAAGGACATTTGACAGACCAGAACCATAAATTATGCCGCATTTCTGAACTTGCTATGCCTCTGTTAGCCCTTTCTTTAAGCCAGGTTTGATTCAATGTTAATTAAGAATGTAATCATCATGTAAGCCAGATAATGTTGATCAGTAGATGTTGTACAATATAACGGTCCAACTTTGTTTTTTCTACGGTAAAAATTGACCTAATTATTCTTAAAGTGATTAAGTGCCTTAGATTACCATGTAGCAGTACTACCCCCAATAAAACCACCGCTAGCCAAGTCCTTGGATCCTTATTCATATATATATATATATATAAATAAAAGTATATAATAATATAAAAGTGAGAAACTGTCATTCAGTGTCTAGCAGAAATAGAATTTTTGAACAAAAATAGTATGTATGTTCATGAATCTGCATTTATTTTATTGTGCTGTTCTAACCTTTATATGTACTCTAGTATTAGACATTTCTGTGTTTGATAGTTAAAGATAGTGAGAACTGTTTAATTCATGAGAAAGCAGGTCTGTTTAGGTAATTTTAGTATAGTTTAGAGAAACTGAACAAATTGCTGTTTGAGCTTGTGTGCTAAGTATTGGAAATTATTTAGTATTTGCAGGGAAAAGATTTTATGCAATTGAGTTAATGGTGTTTTGAAAAAATATTGATTACATTACACATGTATGTTATTTTTGAGTGTATTGAACCGTGCAATTTATCTGAAGGTAATTGCTAATGAGCCATGGTGAATTTTAGTTAATCAAAGGAAGACCACGGTGTCTTCCAAGACAAAGGATTTAGGCGTGTCCCTCTCTTTCAGCACGAAAAATTGGAAATTTGACCCAAAACACGCCCTTGGTGTCAATAAAACAGACCAACACCTGGTCTCAGTCTTCTTCTCTTCTCTTTTTGTCTGTACCTGGTGGGCGTCTGCAGCGTCCCCAAGTTCTCTTTGTTTCTCCAGGACCTTTTAATCTGTAGCACAAGTCTCTCAGTTTAACTTCAACTTCGTATTCTTGTTTTCGCTCAGTCTGTGTGCAAAAACCTAACTTGAATGAAAGACAACTTCAAGTTTTAACACTCACATTACACCTTTCACTATAGTTTCAATGTCTATATCTATAGAATATGTTGCAGACATGAAAAAATGTGACCACTGCCCGTCAGCCAGCAGTGCACACCGGGGCAGGAAGCCTGTCTGGCAGGGAACTCTCCTGCTCACTTACTAGTGATATTAGTTCAAACCGGGGCTCCTGCCTGTTGTTTCACCTGCTTCCAGGCAGAGATTTGCTGTTGTTATTTTCCTTATTTGTCAGTTTCTCTCCTGACAGTTAGTTTGGAGGTTTGTTTGTCAGAGTGTGTTTGGTTCGTTTGGGGAACTCGGGGTTGTCTGGAGGGATTTTCTTCACTTGGATCGGTGACAGCGAGGGTTTAACTGGCGGAATAATCAATATAATCAATAAAATAAAAACCTGTCCTGTGTGAGGAGTCAGTGTGGCTGACACAGAAGTAGCCCCAACCAGCCCGTCAGAAATTATTTTATTTTCACAATTGAGCACACGTTTCTTAACCTTTTTCTGTCTAAACTAAATATAAATTAAATAATAATGACATGATATGAAACATTCTATCATTGACGGCCATTATCAAAGTCAAACTCTATGGAGATAAACAGGGCTGGCAGTAGCAGGCCTGCGAGGTGCTGTGCTGTGTGTCCCAGGCCTTACACCAAGCTGCCACCAGTGCATCTGAAGATGACGCTGCAGCAAAGTAGGCAAAAAAAACCCTCTGTTGCTGATTTATCGGCTTGTGATTCAAGAGTTGGTGTCGTTTAGTTTTAATCTCACCATTAAATCTTAGAGAAGTTTGATTAGTAAATTACCTCAGGGTTCAATTATTTTTCTGGTAGGAAAATCAACACATTGCCATTTCTCCCCATGGTCCATTCAACTTGCCATAATAAGTTTCAGTGCATTCACACTAGTTGATTATTCCATTATCTATTCATGTTATTTCATCATTTATTCAATCGTTAACCGATTGAGTTAAATAAATATGCATTTATCAGTACGTCGTTGTCTGTGTCATCAATTTTCAGCAGAGAATTAAAGTTTTAAATGTGTGCAGGAGCTCACCGCTTTGGGTTATGAAATGGATTAAAAAATTTAGACTGATTAATTGGCAAATAATTTTCCTCCTGAAAGGAGGTGGTTCCTTAATGAGTGCTAATTTATGAAATAAGGTATTAATCCTACAATAGCAATAATAACCAGCCATTATAGACCAGTATCAGTGATTTCTCCATGTGTCTGTCTAGTTCTAAGTTGTTTATCACTCATCTGTGATGGTGACGATGCCTCCTTGGATTATTAGTTCTTGGGTTCTTGGTTATTTTGTGATGAAGTGTTGTAATTTAGTTATTTTTAGTATCCACTTAAGTCTCACCTGCTTCTGCTTAAGTTGTTTATTTCCCAGGATACTTTTGACAGCTCTCAGAGAATAGTTGTGAACTTCTTTTATCCAGCTGTGGCAGCTGTAGCAGAGAGTTAACTGAAGAGTTTTTTCCAGTGTGACACAAAAAAAAAAAAACCCTGCAGCAGTGAAAACACACAGTCTGCCTCGTGGATGCTTCACATTCTGGTGTGCCAAAGCTCCTGATTGTTGAATATCTGTATAAAGAGATGAGTGTAGAAAAGAAGGCCTTGCGCTGTCATTGTAAGGGACTGACACCAAAACCTTTCACTAGAGATGTTTTTTACAGTTGAAAAATAGTTTTTTTTTGACATGTCATGATGTTTATGGAAGTACTATACCACCAGAAATGAAACGGTAGTACGAGGTCTTTTTGTATCCTGAAGTGTTGTGGTGTAGATTTTATCTTTACGTCATGTTTTAGGGAGAGTTTAAGACAAGTTGTCAATGGTTATATTCAAAACCAAGTTGAATAGTTCTCACTTTGCCTAAATAATCCTTACAAGATATTTTCTTGCTATCGCTCTCTTCTACTTTTTTGGGAAAGCGTGTCTTTATTACACTAGTGAGTGTTCATCTGTCAATCATCTGGTAAGGAGTGGGATAGGTAGATCTTTTGTTGTAAAAAATATTGTTTCATGGACTTTATAAGACATCATTTTGGCTTATTGTTTATAATGTAAGTGATGTTTTTTGGGTTTTTTTTTGGCTTTTTGTGTGTTTGTTTGGCCCGGGTTGGGGGGAATGATATGTGTGAACTGCATTGCTTTTAGTATCTATAGTTTGATGAAATTGAAAATAATAATGAAAAATATTATATAAGGCATAAACATTAATGTTATAATACTGATTTGCCATATTACTCAGCCCCCCCCCCCCCCCCCCCCCCCCCCCCTCCTCCCCTCGGCAGAGCCTAAGATACATATACAGTTAAATGCTAATAACACAGGAGGAGTGTGGGGAGCTGGAGGGAGTTAAATAGCTGAAAGCAGGCAGTAGTGTAGCAGTGAGTATGTAGAGCACAGTATTGTGTAAGCAGAGACAATGAGCAGCAAATTTATGAGCCTCCTAGTGTTTAAAAATATGGACATATAAGACAGGATATGGATCATGTGACTATAAAATAATTTTTGGACTACCGTGACGCTCCGTTCATTCAATAAGCCCAGTTTTTGTGAGTCACAAATGTCAGCTCAATGAAGACGGATGAATAGAAACGTAGGCGCCCGTCCTCTTCAGTCTGGTCTTTTAGAGCTGATTGCAGAAACTGGTATTTGCCACAGGCGGAAGCTCTCAGGCTGCCAGCACAAGTGTGACTTCTGTGCATCACTTGTTTTAACGCACACGAGGACAAACGTCTGTGCTCGGACAACTTTAGAAATCATATACGCAAGTTACTTTCCACCCCGGACGTATTCCTTCCCATAGTCACTCCATAGACGTGCTTGTGTGTGAGAGGAGGACGAGAGTGATAAGGAGCCTGCTCGGACTGTTTGTTCTTTTGGAACAATGTGCTCTTTTGCCCTGAACGCGCCTGTTGCCACGGTAACAGTGCAATATTCTGACACCAAGGGGGGAGGATGTAGGTGCACACAAAAAGACATCTGATGATTGGCACCGTGTCTCTGACGCACGTGAATAAAAAAATAACGCGTGATTTCGCTTCTCCTTTGATCCCTCTCCCTCTCTTTCCTTTCTAATTCCTTAATTCCTGTCTCGGCTCTGCGTCGCAGTCTGAGCCGCTCTCCTCTCCTCTCCTCTCCTCTCTGTGAGCTCTCTCTTCCTCTGTTGCATTGAACCCTCCCTGTCCGACTGTGTGTGTGTGTGTGTGCGCGCGTCTCTGTTTCTGCTCTTCAGTTTCCCTCTTACATTTGCTGCAGTGCTTTGAATCGAGCTGGAATGCTTTAAGCCCACCAGTGGCAAGGAGAGGTCACACTTTTCAGACACGCACATGCACACACTCGATCACAGTTTAAAGCCTCGGTGTGTTAAAACAAGGAACAAAGTCAGCTGCATATGTATGTATATGTGTGTGTGTGTGTGTGTGTGTGTGTGTGTGTGTGTGTGTGTGTGTGTGTGTGTGTGTGTGTGTGTGTGTGTGTGTGTGTGTGTGTGTGTGTGTGTGTGTGTGTGCGTGTCGGTGCTCTTTCTGACACCCGGGTCAAACCAATTCTGTGGAGCGGTTTTAGTACTTAATGAGATGTCTCATCACATACGCACATGCAGTATAAACACTCTTTATTTCTGTCTTCCTTCCTCACACACCGACACACACACACACACACACTTGTATCAACATAGGGGTGTCTCTAGCTGTGGCATCAAAAGGGCTTGACAGAGATTGATTCCAGAGGGGTGATAGGAAATGATCCATGTCCTAGTTAGCTACTGGCCAACATTTGATGCTTTCATTAGAAATTGGATTTGTCAGAGTGTTCAGTATGCGGCATTGATCTGTCCGGTTAATTGATGTGTGAATTGTTAACTCATTGCCCATGGCTTAGAGCTGCACTGCTGTGCTGGTAATAGTGTTTAATGATGGAGTCGAGTCTGGAGGAGGGGAGCGCAGACAGGTAGTGTCCATAACCGGAACACACTCTGCATCCCAAACGTTTTTGGCGGCATGTGCCCCGCGAGATCATCACATTAAGAAATTGAGCCGAGCCAAAATGTCAGCGTTACACCAGGCGTTGCAAGTCAGGGATGTTTCTATGTGGACATGCAGGCAGGGCGGGAGATTTTACTGCCCTGTGAGCCCTGAGCTGCTGCTTCTCAGACAGGTGGAAAATTGTCCCCACAAGCAATCTTTGAACAGGGAGTAATGGAAAAGGAATGGAGATGGCAGTGAACCACACCTGCCAGGCGAGTGCTCAAAATCCCTCATTTGAAAGTGATGTGTTTGATGCCGTGCTGGGGTTTCACTCTGTGCTTTTGACACCTTCGCGTTCTGTTTCATTCCTGCTTTTTACACAGCTCAGTTTTTTATCTACACCTTTTAAACATCTGACTATTGCGTTTGCTCAGTGCCTTTTAGCTTCTGTTTCATGTCTCTGGCTTATTTTCAGCGATTAGAATCATCCAGTGTGATATCTGAAGCTTTTATAGTGGAGCCTAGAGAAAAAGCAGAACATGGGCAGTTTTAGTGGCTAGATGAAGGATCAGATCCCGGTTGTGCTGATTGACGGGAAGCTTATTGACTGACAGAGCCGTCCATCCTTTCTGTCTCAGACACTATGTAGCCCGTCCTCGTCGTTTATTCTCTCTTTATTCAGGCAGGAGGATTACAGCAAAGAAAGCAGCAAAGCAAGCAGTGAAGGGATTATCGAACAGCAGCAAAAGGATTAGAGGGGAAAGTTGCACCTCAACAGAGCAGCAGACCCCCGTGGCTCATGTAAGAGACTCATGCACGGGTTAGAAAGTTGGCTCCTCGGCCAGCTGCTCCCGCGCGCTCTGCCAGAATTTCACAGAGCTTCTTCAGTAGGTGTTTGACACACAGAGCCGCCAAGATTTCACGGCTCTCCCCATTGGGTATTTGCTGTTCATTTGGACAGTGGCAAAGCGGACAAAGGGATGAGCAAAAAGAAAGCCACAGAGGGGATTTGAACTCTGGCACTCATTTATAGATTAGAGCCAGGGGTTATTAAACAGTTTCAGTCTGGGATCCAAATGAGAAATTTCGTCTGTGACCTCAGGACCCGGGGAAATGAAAACGTTTGCTTCTTTTGTGATGTTGAGACCCCATCAAAGCAGGTCCTTGACCCATTTTGAGGCACAGTGTCAGTTGAAGCAAAAGCTACAGAGAAGTCATGGTTTTATCTGGCAGCGGCCAAATGTTGCTTTCCTGTGTGACTAGCTAAACCTGAGTAACATGAGTAATTGACGTTAGAACTCAATCAGTAGTCAGATACAGTTTGTTACCTAAAGGTTTTTTAAAGAGTTTTTCACAACTAATAGTGCTGTAGAGAAATGATTTCATGAAGCAGGTCTCCATTTCTGCCACTTGCAGACAGCAGTGTGTGCAGTAAGTTAATTAAAGGCAAGTGATGTGCTGTCATAGGTGTCAGTGATCCAATAACAGAGGGGAAGAATCGATTTATCAAGCAAAAATGCCAAACACCTGCCGTTTCCATTTGCTGCATTTTTCTGCTGTGTATCATTTTAAATTGAATCAGAGCTGAAACAATCAATTAACTGATTGATTGACAAAAAAAGAATCAACAACTATTTGATTATCAACTACTCACTGAAGTAATTTTTGAAGATATTCTCTAGTTCCAGTTTGTCAATTGTCAGGATTTGCTGCTTTACTTTATCTTATGTGATAGTCTTGAAATGTTTTAAGGAGTTTTTTTAAAAGTATTTATATTATTTAAGGAGTGTGTCAGTGAGCAGTTTGATGACATCGACATGGGCTTTAGGAAATTTTGATGGACATTTTTCCTCTAATTGCTGACATTTTACAGACAAAACAAACAATTGATTAATGGAGAAAATAATTGCCATATCAATTGTTAATGAAAATAATCATTACTGAATGTTTTTGGGTGATGGTACTGTTGGATAAATGAAGCAGTTTAAAGACTTTAGACTCTAGAAAATTGCTGCTGTTCTAGATTTGAGGGAGAAAAGACATTCAGAGTAAGACTGTTAGGAAACAATGCATTTAGGTATGAAACATTGAATTTAACAAAACAGTTTGTTTACAGTGAAAACTCCACAGGGTACCTTTAACAAGAGGCGGTATCATTAAGCTGCTAAGCACATGATTATGTACAACAAAAGGTGATTACTGATATCCATGCAGTGGACAAAACAGCCATTAGATAACTCAGCCCTGTTTTGAAAGATAATCAGTTGTGTTACTTCTTAAGATTGTCACTTTGTAGTTTTGTCCCACATTTAGTTGGAATGAAACCTTCAACAATCACATTTTCTCACAATATGACACACTTTTTTTGTCTCCATCGCCATGGGAACAGAGTGACGTGTTGTAGATTTGTAAGGCCTTCCATTCATGCGATCATCATGACAGCATAAATATTCAACTGAAACATGACCACAGAAAGCCACCAGAGGCCTCATTAAAAAAAAAGAACTTGGCACTCTTTTATTGTTAAACGTGCGTCTAATGCACACCAATCATCGATAGTCTGTATCTCGCACACAGCATGACAGTTTATGAAAGCCACAAGAAGCCATTCATAGGTGTGGGCTTGAATTCAATATTTCACTTGACTTTGAAATGAAATTGAAGCTTTTATTCACAATTTTAAAAAGAGAAAATCCGTGCAAGGGCACAGCAGTAAGATGAACAAAGGTTATTTTTTTTGAGGTCCTTGAAAGATTTCAGCTGTCTGAACAGAGAGCTGTGACATTTGTTGTCTCCATGTGAAAAACGTGACATTGAATATTCTGATCAATTCCACATAAACTGAGAAAAATAAGGTGTGGGTAAGATTTGTGGAAACAACCTTTGATGACTTCAGAATGATAAAACATCTAGATAAAAATTCAGATTTCTACTCAACCCAAATCACTTACTGTAAATACATCCGCTGCTTTAGTAAAAGTCTGAATTTGGTGACAGATGGCATCAGAGTGTTATCCTCCACTTGTCTTCTTGCATATGCAAATTTGATTATGTTGTGATTAATCAGAGCTGTCACTCAAGTCAGCAGACAAGTGGGTCATAACATCCATCACGCTACGAGATTGCCCCTTTGATTTAATTTGATGACAATTAAGTATCAAGCTATTCTTTCATCCCGCTACTGTAGCAACATCCCCTCTCCGGACGTCCCAGTTTACAAAGCGGTGACAAGCTAACCGTGCATGGCTTAGTGGTGAATTGTTAATAGTGATGCTCAGCTTCCCTCTGATCCATACTCAGGCTTGAGAATGTCAACTAGCGCCCGCTGCCAGCGTGATCAATCCATCCACCGATCACACACACCTAACAGTGAAAAGTGGCGACTGATCGATAATGCCAGTTGAGCGACAGACTTGACTGATTTAGCGTGGTTAATCAGTACTTAATCAGTTCTCTGGAACCTGTTTAAAGACAGCAGGGTGTCAGGGTTGATCCACATCCCGCCGCAGAGGAATTATCTTGTTTAGGATGTGCCAAACAAAGAAAATCCTTCAACACATCCAGATACCAACTGAATTCTGATGAGCAGGGATGGAGCTTATGTAAAACAATCCATAAGACAGTCTGGTTCCAACAATCCAGCATATCCCTGCTACATTATGGCAAAAAAAATGTGATACAATTGTACAGTCTAATTAAATTACTTGCATTGATCTGGCAGGCTTGAACATTTATTGTTGAAATCTAATTACTAGTTGGACTCATTATTCTCAAAGAGCTGTGATGTGACAGCTTGATATGAAACGCAGGACCAAAGGCTTTCAGAGAGGAAATATTTTTTTATTGCGGCCAGCGTCGAGCTGATAGTTTGCTTTATAGTCGGACCTTGACAGACAAGATCATTGGAGGTTGTGACTACCATATTTGTACTTGAAATCCATTAACCAAAGCTGGACTACACAGCTATAGAGTCTTGATCTCTTTCATCATGTGTAGAACATGAGGTACACACCGACACAAGGCAGATTCAGGTATAGTTAACTTTATTTGTAAGTACAGACAGAACAAGAACAATTATCGCTTTTATTTGATGCTATTGTTTCCCTTTTTTGTGCACTCCAGCTCAGTTTCTCTCTCCTAACTTATGTTTCACAACAAAATGTAAACTACTTCACTGAATTTCACTAAAATGAAGATTTCAAACTATGATAATTCAGAGGTAAGAAAATGAAAGAAAGCATAACAACCAGCAAAACATTTGATAGAAAATCTATGGAGACATTTAGAATCTGTAGGCAGTCATGCCTGCTGAACTGAGAGTAAAATAAACAGTTTGGTTGGTTTCATAAAAACACAAAGGAAAGCAATAGAAAGAAAATAGAAATGTCACAGACTCTATTTTCATACCGTCTGTGACAGTTCACCTCTAGATAGCACAAGCTTGAGAATAGGTCAACATTATATCCTCTTTTGGGAAGCAAATAACATTTTCCAGCTGTGTACTTTTATCTTATATTATATTTTTTCTTAAGCATGATTACAAGCAGAGCCGTTAGACACGCTGCTGGCTAAGACATCGAGAAACACTGCGATACAGTTAACATTATTGCATGAGCTGATGCCATCACCTTACATGTGCAAATTGACACTGTTGGAGGAGGGGGAGGGGAGGAAAATATGATGAACAGGTGTTTGGATAGATAGCAGGGAAAAACAGATAAGCGAGGAGAGCTAACAAGGAGAGGAGGAGGGAACTTTTACATTATTGTGCAGCAGCTTGTCAGAAACACTCATTCATACAATCCCACCACTTCATCTCCATCACTTTTTTTTTTTAAAGATTTCAAATACAGGTTGGTGCAGGCAGGAGGTATATTGAGGCATGGCAGTGGGGTGGGGGGAGAGTGAGGGGGGCATATCAGTGTTGTAATTAGCTCTGGCATTTGCTGCTCCGTATCGATGCATAGTTCAAAAGGGGACTCATTGTCAGAGGTAATGGAGCAAAAACTCTGGAAACAATCCAGTGAAGGACAAACTGATACTTTAGTTTTGTGTCTCGATCGATGTATTGTGTCAAAGGTGCACAGATGTTTTGGGAAAGTAAGCTGTTGCCGTGTGTTTTCTGGCTCGCTGTTGCAAACACTGCATACTTCACTGTATTACAAGGTGACGCGTCTGTTCCTACTGTGAATCATGTGTGATCTAAATGTTTCTTCATCTACGTTCACAGGTCAGAGTAGCTACACATTCAATTCAGTATAGATCGCTTTCAAAACCTTCAAACTGTCAAAAAGCCCACAGCTGACATTAATGGAAAAGTTAAACAATTCTAACCTTGTAATTCAGTATTTAACTACATAATTTAACAACTGAGTAGGGTCTTTACTGCATTGCTGTTAAATGTTTTGGATACAGTGTTACTATGGAGACAGAGCCACACAAGTGTGCAGTGTATTTGGTTTTATTTTCTTTTGATCCAGGCAGCACTCAAGGGCTAGGAGTGTTAGTGTGAATACTTTGCACGTGTGTATGAATATTTCATTTCTTTTAGAATATGTTTTCGGCTCTGGAGGTGCAACATTATGGGGACTGGTTGACTTAGTCTTAAAATTTGCGCACACACACACACGCATACACACACACACAAATTTAGACTCATTTATGCAAACACACACACGCATTAGAAATATAAAGCCAAGTGCTGCTACTGGGAGTCTCCAGAGTCTCTTATTAGTCCGGCTAATTTCACATCATTTGACAGAGAATTAATTCATAAATTAATCAGCAGAGCCTCAGAAAATAACACCACATGCCTCCATTACACCACCATGTAATCCAATTTACACCTACCATTAAAATCCCCATGCAGACAGAAGACTATTCACCATAATCTCTCCTCATTTCTGAAAAGACAGGGTGGAACTAGTCCTCTGACAACTTTTATGACATCAAACAAAGCAGCGACACTAAAAAGCAACCTTAAAACTATGTGACTTCACACCTCACAAACGATACAGCTTATTGGTTTTAGTGGCCCACCCTACAGCTGGTTTTCGATTAAGAAAGACGCATTTCAACTATGACAGAGGTCTCCAATTCTGTTTGGGTGTCTGCAATGTGGCCTACAGCTGTTGCTAGAACTTTCAGCTTTGGGATTTTAAAGACAAGTGTGAGTGAGGAAACATTTAACACCAGTGCAGATCTTTAAAAAAAAACAGACAAACCACCATCTACCATTACTGATACAGTAACAGAAGAAATTTTCACTTTGGTGCAGCATCTTGAGTTTCTGGGATATATGTCTGTGTGGGTTCATGAACAAGTGTGTGCAGTCCCCCTCACCCTTAAAATGGTGCTCCTCACTTTGTTGTGCTTCTTCTGGTGAACATATTTATTGTGCATACTAATCTGCAACAGTTTGGACAAAACAGTGAGTTCTTTCTTAATCCCTGTGTACTTTGTCGTCTCTTAGGTTCTTACCTAAGAACTTCTAACAGTGATTACACATTCCCAGAATGCATTTTGACTAATTTCAGAGAATGATAATGTTTTGTGAAGGCGGGCATGCTAAAAAAAATGAAAATAATTTTCCCATATGAAAGCTGATTTGATAATACATCCTCATGTCTATCCCTCTTTGTCTACTGATTACAAAGAACAACATTTATTAGTCATCAATATGAAGTTTCATCTACTCGCTCCTAGTATCAGGCAACATCAACAGCATAGAAATGGAAATTGTAACATTTATTGCAAGTAGATGTTAGGACCCTGTTAGTGTTATACATGTTAGGTCAATTTGTAGTACATCACATTTAAGACTAGCGTTGAAGTAATGGAATGTATTACAATTCAAAGATGTTCTAAACTATGTTATTTTCCACAAGTTGACAGGACATTAGCAGATATACTGGGGACTGTTTCTTGGCTTTTGGGAGAATTAAATGTTGAAAAGCTTTTGGATTTCATTTGTGGTAGACTTTGATAAGGAATTTCCATTAAATTAATGTATTATTTCACATTGTTTCACATATCATCTACTCTTAACACCCACTGGGTGTCTGAATATGCGTAGAGCTGTGCTTCATTTTGTGTCCCCAGTGTAACCAAACAGAATATGTACAAGTTGGGGGCCCATAAAGTCCTGCAGTAATGCCACAGATGAGAGCTGCATCTTTTTTTTTCCTCCATCTTCCTCTTTTCTTAATCTCCTCTGTTCCTCCACCTCTCACCACTTCCAAAATCAGATTGTCTAACCCCCTCCCCTCCCTTGCTCCTTCCACCCTCTCACTCTACTCCTCGATTTCCAGTATCAGGTCATCTCCCTCCAGGGAGGAATCGGCTGTGACATGGACTGCCTTAACGGTCCCGGACAACGGGGAGTTGACCACCGTCTCCATCTTCATGGCTGAGAGGACACACAGTGGCTGACCCTTCTCCACCTGTTATGATTATAAAGACAGATTTACAGAGCATTAAAAACAGGAGTCAAACATACAGATCACAGAACATGCACTGTAGAAGGTTAATAAGAAAAAGCAAGGGACAGAAAGGCTATTTTTCCAAGTAAACAGATACAACAAATGTGTGCAGGACTTAATACGTTATCTGAAACACTAACGCAGCTACCAACAGACTTGGACTGTGCGTTTCAGGGTCTGTTATCACAAATAAGAAAAACATTTCCTAACTTACCATTGGTGGTATCAAGCCATGCAGGTAGTTTTGTTTTTTTTTTTATATTATTTTTGGACATCCATCTCTGAGATTATTGCCTCAGGCTGATATTGTGTAGCTGAATGGAATTACACCATGATGTACAAAGTATTCTGTCCCTGTTGCTCTGGATAATCCACAGACTTCATTGTGAACAGTTTATAGTGAAAAGTAGCTCCAATGTAAACTGCGACTGTGGACTACCCATAGCAATGGAAGACTGTTTCTGAAAGGATACACTGCGGTTGAATATTTTTAATGCTGTGAGCACCACAAGTTAAATTCCATCCACCTCCTTAGGGCTGAGTATTGAACCTCAGAGCTATGGAGACATTTCTGTCAATACCATGAAAGTACTGAGTATCAAAAACAGTCATGTACTGAAAATTGGCATCAAATGGTTACTCAGATTTGTACTCTTATGTTTTAGAAATGGTCTGATCAAAAAGGACTGTTTAGGTGTCAGTACTGAAACTCTGGTATTACATTGTTTTATTGAATTTTTAAATGATACCAGGGATGGGTATGGTTTGAAAATTACTATTCTAGTGAAGATATCAAACATGAACAAGAGCTTTACTTGAATACAACTGTTTAAGAGTGACATTTGATGTCGACTTTCAGTATAGTTCTCAATACTCAGTTCTAAGGATACATTCAAGTCCACACTTAAAACGTCTCAAGGTTTGATACGCATCCTTAGAGACATATCTCAGAACCTGGGCACATAACACCAAAACTATCTGCTTGGATGGATAACACTAATCTATATATTTTTTGTAATTTGAGTGAACTGACACTTCAACAGAGGGTAATCAAATAAAAAGTGAAATGTTCAAAAGGGAAAAAGGGAAACGCAAGTTAAGAGTGAGCTGACCTTGGATCCAACTTCCACTTTGACCTCCAGGACTTTTCCAGGCATGGGTGCCCCCACCTGACCCTTGATGGACTTCTGGGCCTTGGGGTGGAACTTCATTTCCTGGGTAGAGGGACAAACATCCAGTCACATGGTCATTCAACCGCCTACTGAAACATTCCTCCCTGCTCAGCCTCCATCTACCCTCACAACCATTTGTTTCTATGAATAACAATAACCAGATTTGCCGAGTGCACAGTCAAGTTTAAAAAATATAACTCTCTCAAGAACCTTCCCTGCTCCCCCTCTCTGTCCATCTACTTATTGTTTACTATCCCATCTGTCTGTCATCCATCCGTTCCACCAAGCCTTTACCTCCCTTCTTCCATCAACAGTCTCGCCCTCCCTCTCCCAAAATCCATCAATCCCTCCCTCCTTCTGTCAGTCTGCATTGCGTCCCTCCATCAGTCCCTTCTGTGTACCTTCATGGCGACTGTGTCTTTAACCAGCACAGATCTCAGCTGTCCGTTCAGTTCAAAGAAGACCTCTCTCTGGCCGGCCTTGTTCAGGTCACCCAGTGCCAGTGCCTTGATGTGGAGGATCTTCCCCCTCTCCAGCTCCACCTGTGAGGAAACAAGGAGAGGGAGAGAAGGAGAGAGAGAACGGAAGAGGAGGGAGTGAGTAAAGGAGGCAGAGAAGGAAATGAGATTAGGTTAGAAAATTGAAATTAATACATGGCTGCCTAGTTCACAAGTCCAGCTAAAGCAATAAAAATAGACTGCGGAGCTTGGTGAAATTAGAACGTGAAGTTAGTGGAGTGAGACAGGCACACTGTTTCCTCCACTTTATTTCTCTTCACCCTCACGGTAGGCTGGAGCGTTTCCCAGCATGCTGTTGGTGGAGGGCAGGAAATATGGAGAGGTTGCCAATTCATGAGAGGGGAATCATTTAGCCTCACTTCAATTAAACTGCTTAATAAATTACCAAACAATGAAGCATCGTGTGTTTGTGAGAATTTTATAATTTATACTAATGAGCAACTTTATTATTGCCTTTTAATTTATTGTTAGTGACTCGCTGCCTGCTTTTACCAGCAGTTATTCAATAGGACTTTAATGTTTTGAACATTGGTGGAATGTAACAACTGAATAAATACTCAATACACTTTTACTATACAACATTTTTACAAATGGAGTATTTTTTCTGTGGTATTGCTACATTCTGTTAGGCCAAGGATCTGAATATTTCTTCCACAACTGGGTTTGAATGGAAAAAGTTGACGCTCCTCTTATAAAAGAATTGAACATATTGAAACATCTAGTTTTAGTCATTTATCAAATAAAAATTCAAAATGTTAATTTGTACTGATTAAGATATTTTATGACATCACAGTAGTTGGGTTCTGCTAAGTTCAGCTAAATGGTCATTAGCTATTTATTTTGACATATTATTGACTAATTACCCTTGTAAAAGAGTAATATCTGTGGAGGAGAGAGATACAAACTCAAGAATTGTATACAGTAAAGACTTGTAACATGCACTCAGGCTGTGTTGTGGTAGTTGGTACCCTGCAGCTTCATTTTATCTCTGAGTAGTCAAGAAACATGTTGTATCTCTATCTGTGTGTTTACCAGACGGGTGTTTCACCAGACATATCAATTCACACATCAAATAGATGGAGAAGTGTTACAGACAGAATGACAATCTGAGAGATAAAGAGAGAGACAGGGAAGGCGAAAAGATACATAAAATGGCAGACTGAAGGATATAATTTTTTTTCCCCAGCTTTAAGTATAACTATAAACTCTGGGACTTTACCAGCCACCTGTAAATGTGTTGTTTTAAGACAAAGACATCACACTCTCTCTCTCTCTCTGTATCTACAGCAGACAGGCTCTCTGCTTCTCATATCAATTCTGGTCACTGCTGCGTTCTGTCTTGCTAGTCTTTCCCTCGACACCGGCCACTGTACTTCTTCATTTATCTCACGCCTCTCCTCAAATCTCTCGTCTCACCGGTCGGAAACTCATTTTTTCAGTTTCCATTTGTCCAACTTCCTCTCTCTGACTTTCAATCTTTCTCTTTGTCAGTCCTCCCATGTGTCACAGCTTTACATTGTGTGTTGTTATGTTGCTACCTATTTCTGTGGCCACTTTGTCGCGCAGGTATTAATTTCCCTCATCAGCCTCTTTCTTTTATTTGTTGTCTGGCTTTCCTCTGCTGTGTCTTTCCACCCCTTCTACTCAACCCTTCCCCTTTCATCCTTTATATTTCTCTCTCCCTTCATTGATATTCTAAACTAAGTCTGCGAAGACAGAAATACATGCTGCAGCAGGTATCTATTGATCTCAATTTCATTCTGCCTTCCTTTCTCTGAGTGCTCTGACTCTTCATCTGTTTTCCTCACTCCGTATCTGGTAACAAAACCTTGCATGCTTTTGCTGTCTTTCTGGCACTCAATCTTCATCTCTCCCTGTTTCTCTCAGCGTCCATCTTTCTCTCTCCACCCTCCATTACGCTGAACTTCACTCCCTCTTGTGCTGTTTTGTTGGGCTCTTGGCAGCTCTTTGCAAAAAAACAAAACTGCCTTCCCCACTATGTCTCCTCGCAACAGTTCCCATGAAAAATACAGTATGTGCCTCTTTGAAGAGTTGCACAAGATTTGTGAACCTTTTGAAGATGATTTTGTCTCGCTACCTTGTGTATGCACGCCAGTTTACAGAGAGCTAAGTAGACAACTTCAGTTCACTTTGTCGATATCTAAAACATCAGACATGCATTAATACTTGCTTGTATTATTCTGACAAGCTCACACACTTACTGCGTACTGCTACTGTACCTGCTACACACGGTTGTTACTGGTTGCACCAGTTCTCTCTACAGTTTACTTCAAGTAGCTGATCCAGCATTATTGATCCAGTTCCAAGTGAAATACTTGGTTTTATTAAGATTTGAGTCCAGTGGAATTTCATATTTTTTGTGTTCTCTCTTTCAGAAAACAGCAATATACAAAACAATTCAGAATATAAAGACACAAAGACAAAAAAGAAAAGTCACTGTCCTCTGCGACTGATAATATATACAAACTCAAAGACACAAGCTGTGTCCCAGTTCCATACTAATTTTACACACTTTGTACCATATACCAATTCCCATAGTATGTTGTTTTTGCAGTTAGTACAAAATGGTACAAGTAAGATTTTTTGTACATGGCACTCGAGGACAAGTCAGGTGATCATCAAATCACCTGACTTTTCCTCGAGTGCCATCATCTGATCAAAATTTGATTTATGACCAAATACTTGCAAAAAACCATATCATCCTCAGCTGTACTTCATGTTTATTGCTAATTAGTAAATGATAGCATGCTAACATGCTAAACTAAGATGTGTTAAAAGAAAGAAATGACACCTGCATGCTGTCTTCACTTGCTCAATGAAGATCCTTTAAAATTAATGAATTCATTAAAACTTAATTAAGGGATTTTTATTGTTGGTTTGGCTACTCCACCAACACACCTGACACAAAGACTACTCAGGTTGTTTGATAAACTAAGATGTGTTTGAAGCACCGCTGTGTAGTGTACAGTAAAGCCTCACAGAGCCGTTAGCTTGGCTGTAGACTATTATCTTGTTTGCTGCTGTGAGTAGCTCCTCCATGTCCTTTGTGTAATCACTGCAGGACAACAGTGTCCATCAACAGACTACTCAAGTGCTTGTAACCGCAGCATCCCCAGTTCGAGTCTGCCGGGGAGCCTCATCTCTCCCCTCATTTCCTGTCATCTCTACTGTTTGCTATCAAATAAAAAAAAAAGCATAAAGACATTTACACTACAAAGTTGAAACCTGCATGGAATTAATATGTCGCATGGTGTTGGGACACAGCTTCAGGTGTTTACTGAATCGACTGAACATGGCAGAAAAAAGTCGACAGCAGATCTGTAATGTAATATTTGCAGTAAGGTACTCACAGCAAAGTGGCGGACTACAAGTACTGAAACATTTATCTACATTTATCTACAAAACATCAAGTCAAAGTTATGATGTCAAAAAGAGTACTTAAAAAATAATCCCCCAACACTCTCAAATAAACTACATATACAGATTCAAAGTCAATAAAATTGCATCAAATGGTTTCTTATTATCATATTCAAGAGGGCATCTCGTGCATTATGTATGTTCCCAGGGACATGACTGATGTTGGTTCAAAAACTGCTACATGACAGTAAAATAATGATACATGCAAAGAAATGCAGAGTATTTCAGTAAATTCTCTTCACATGTTAACCAGCCCAACTCTTACCTACTGTAGCCCTCTGACTGACAACATCACTTGCAGAAGCTCTGCTTAAAACTGCTGACAAAGATGCACTTCCTCTGGCTGCCTCTCTCACCTCCATATTTGTCTCTTACCAATTTACAATTTACTGTTTCATTTAGCAGATGCTTTTATCCAAAGTGACACACATCTGAGAGCTTATACAACACAAGCAAGGATCTAGTCAGGAGAGAACAATGTGTATAAGTGCCATTAAGCTAGTTCGAGTCCAATATGATGTAGGTGCCAACAGAAGAAATGCATAGAGTGCACAGAAGCAGATTTCTTTTTCTTTTTTTTTTTTTTAGTCTATCAAGTACAGAGGTGTTTGGGAAAGAGCTGGGTCTTTACTCTTTTCTTAAAGATTGAGAGGGACTCTGCGACTCAAACAGAGTTTGGTAACTCGTTCCACCACTGGGGAACTACAGAAGAGAAGAGTCTGGCTAGTGACTTGTTGTGGGGCCCCGTTGTGATGGTGATACCAGGCAGAGCATAGTGAGCTGGAGGGAGCGTAGACCTGAATGAGGGAGTCCAGGTAGGCGGCAGCTGTTTTAGTTTTGGAAGCGAGTGTCAGGGTTTTGAATTTGATGCGGGAAGCAGTGCCAGCAAGAGCCGGTGGAGGGATATCAACAGCGGGGTGATGTGTTGTTTTGGGCTGGTTGAAGACCATCCGTGCATCATCGGCAGAGGTTTGAACGTACATGCGGGGAGGCTTGCCAGTAAGGTGTAAGTAAGTTGCAGTAGTCAATGCGTGATATTACAAGAGCCACCTCTCTATAGAAGGCATAATTGCTTCAGTAATAACGGGCAATAAGAAGATGCTGATATCGTATGGCTACGATACTATTCCTATGTCCCAATAAATGAGTTTAATTAACATATCAGATCATAATACTGAGGCTTGGAAGACATCATGCATTTAAGCCACAATTCTAAAAAGCAACATATAAGCTTTAGATAAAGTGTATTATTAACAGTTAACATTCCTTCATCCCTTTCCTCCCTCCAAAAATACTGAAAAAAGTGCTTGAACTTAACTATTTGCCTGAATATATAATGACATTTACTAAACAGTTAACATTGAACATTCACGTAAATGTAGCTGCATTCACTGTCCTGATACACATATTCACCTGTTGAGCAAACATGACACATAAAATAAGAAAGTAAATATGTCTGCTTACTCTACATATAATCATACATTAGGTGTTACTTTAATGTCTGACATTAATAACACAAACGCAATGACAACATCACTGCTGACTCTAGTTAACGCAGGTCAGATTGACGCAAGAAACTCAGATCAACGTAGTCAACATTGAACGCACCTCATTGGCTGCTTGTTACAGAAGGCATGAAAATATGTTTAATTTCATTGTATTTCTTAAGTGTCATATTGTTGTTATCTTGTAGCTTGTAGGGGATAAAGATGCAAACCCTTTCATATAACTAACTTTTAACTATTAACACTAACATACACTGATATAAATACTCTGTCAGCTTCACTCAGAAACAAGATGAAGTACTGAGTATATTGTTGTGTCACACTGGATGTAGCAGGAATAACAGGAAATTTATTTATTTATTTTAAAAACACTCCAGGGGAAAAAAGGGCACTTTCTCTCTAGGAGGTCAAATGTGCAGGTGCTCAAGCCTCCTTTGAGGTCTATCTATGCACGTGCCTACATGTTCCACATCTCAGTGATGTATTTTCTGGCTTTTCGTCTATATATCCCTCACAAGCTGCTCTGATTCATTTGGGGAATACCCCCAAGCACAGAGCTTTGTCTGTCAAGTTCAACTACTTGGTGTCGCTGACTGAAAGTCTCACATTATGCTTCACATCATGTCTTTGCTATGACTTTATTAATGACTTGTGCTGCCTGTAACAGAGTAATGAGACTACTGTGGTGTGCAGAGCTTCATGTGTTGGTGTCCGTGTATATTAGAACTGACAGGGTGTGTATGACAAGGTCCATGTTTGTTAAAATCTATGTTTATATTTCTGTCAAACATGATTAATACCATACTGAATCATCAACATATGCCAGATAGGTCAATGGTTTTTTTTTCTGTTTGTGCTGTACTGTATGCATGTGTGGGTGAATGCGAGCAATGGACAGAGTTGTCACCCATGTGTGTATTTGTGTATAAACTCTAAATATCCTTCAGATGCAGCTTGGTCATATGGTTTTTCATAGACATGGACCTAAATGGGTTTTGTTCAACTCAATGGGACTTAAGAGTCTCCAAGAGGGTTGAAATTATTGTTGTAAGAAGCCTGAAACTCTGAATCTTCACATAACATAAAAACATGATATATAATACACAGAGAAAAATGGAAATAAAAAATATTTATAGTGCTCCCACCGCATTCACGACACAAACAGACATCTTCTAGGCTCGCTGCTCACTCTTTGGCTGATAAGGCTCTTGTGCTGGATTTGCAAAGGCTTGAAATGAAGTGCTAAACAATACCAAATGATTACTGTGAAAGCCTTCATATCTACTCCCCACAACATCAACAACTGGGGGCTTCAGGTCTAGCTCAGCGCTCAAAAAGATTCGGTGCTTAAATCTATTTTCAAGATTTCCACTGTGCACTTCACTACAACAGCTAGCTGCCAAGAGCTCATAAACAGCTTCTGTTCCAAATAAACAGTTAACAGTACGTTTGTGCAAGTATGGCAGGAGTCATCTGTAATGGACAGTTTTACCACAAACACCAACAAATGCTCACAGTCACAAACTAAAAGGCTTTTCTTTCGCCTCATGTTATGATGATCATCCATTTCATAGTGGAGATAACTGAAAAACACAGATTTATCTCTTAGGTTCTATGTACTATAACTACTTCTTGTCCTAGTCAATGTGTTGCATTCATATTGTACTATTCTCTACTGTTAGTCTACATTATCTTCTCTTTGAATCTATGTTTTCTTTTTACAGGTACATGTTTCTACTGTGGCAAAGGAGAAGTCTGGGGAAATATGACCAGAAGGTGGGTAAACTGGGGCCCTGCTAAATCCATACACACACCTTCAACATAAAAAGGTATACCAGTGCCTTCTACAGTAGGACAATGACTGAGGTGGGGTATGCATACTGGAGTGAGTGTTATCACCTTGACTTAAAAACATTTCTAATTTAAAAATTCACCAAATTGCTTTGGTAGCTCAGTGCTATTTACTTTCCCCAGGGCACTCCACTGCCTTAACAGTGCCTACACTACTGCAATTCTACAAAGCAATCAGCATTGCAAAAGTTACCACGCATGAGTGCAAAAATAAATTTGCTTCTTATGAGCACCTAATAATTTCCATTTCTGATAGTCCTGAGACAGGCTGACACTCTCCGACACCCACACAATTGTTTTCTTCTGATAAACTATCTCAGAGGTTGCAGCAGCTGTCATTCACTGGGCCTACAGTCAACTTGCCTCCAGCATATTTAACCCTCACATCAAACTGTCATGGATATCACATGTGGACACCTTCTGTCTCCAAAAAGTCAACTTGTCAGGAAATGAGGAAAGTCCATTTTCCCCAGTGATGTTTATCTGTGTTTTAACATTTTCAGTACATCTCTGAAGGTGTTGCTTGATTGCCAGGTCATTAATATTTCAACAGAGATAACCTCACCTATCAAATACAGACAAAAGACCTGACAATATGCATCCGATTGTGTGTTCTTATTGTGGGAAGAAACAATGAGTTTCCAGATACTGTAGCAACATTTCTACACAATTTCTAAACATGCAGTTCATTCTGAGACCTTCATCATGTAAATAAAAGTTGAAATAAAATTGAACCCAATGAAGGTCTCAGAACTGAAATGTTGTGATTTATCATTAAAACTTTACAACTTCATGATGTGAAAGTGTGCCCCACATGTTCTTTGTTCTCTTAAATAGTCATACACAGTTATTCACACAGTATAGTGTTATACAAATAACTAATTTGACTGAAAGCAAACTGTTAAATGAATTAAATTAACCACAATAAAAATAAATGTGATTAATTATGTAAATAAATGTATCCACCACGTTATGAAGTGGTACACATGATCTGAGCCTTCTGTCATGAACGTGACGTAAAAGTGAAATGGATGAGAAACAACAGTAGCAAGAGATCAATCGTTTGTAATAAAGGAACTTGTTTTAACCCTCGAGAAATTCTTCATGGTGAAAAGAAGGAAAACAACTAACAAATCTCGTGCTGCATGTGACAGGCCTCTTTTTTGACATGTTTTCATTCCATCTCTCGCCTGGTTCTGCTAATCGGACCTGATCCGATGGGAGTACCCATCGTCATGACAACAGGGGGAAGTTTGTTTCTGTGGAAATGACTGATGTTGAGAACAAATGCGAATGTCTGTCTGAATGTTCTAAAAATGACAAGAGCTCTGACGGATTGGAGATTAGATAAACAGTAGCAAGTTAAGTACTGAGGGGGAGAAAAAAAATCTGCTTTGCATTTGGGAAATGCTTGAATGACAAGTTTTCCACTTGGAGAGAGAAAAAAAAACCCACTGAAAGCTAAGGCAGGTTAAGTATGAGGTTTCTGATTTTAAAGAAGGAACAGTGAGAAAATCAATTTCACTGCAAGGAGAGCCAATACTGCAATCAACTAATCAAATCTGTCTCTCCTGCTCTACAGCTGCAACTCTTCAAGTGTTTTGTTGGTGTTTTACCCATATTTGTTGATGACTATTGTTTGGACTTCAAATCAAGAATAACTGATTCAGGTCATTTAGTATGATGTAGAAATTTGAAAAGAACAGCACACCAAACTGTAGCTTTCAACCAAAATAAATACTCAAAAACTGCTGAAGCTCCCATATAGTAATATTTTGAGGATTTATTCTAATTACATGGTTGGTGGTCCAGCTGTGGGTCTCCTGCCAGATTACTAAATCCCTGCTCTGTTAGCCCTGCTAATGGAAATGTATTAAATGATGCACACCCTTGGGTGGATTGACAACAAAGGGGGCAGGGAGCTCTGCCTGTCGTTAGGGTCAATAGTATATCAGCACAATCAATACAGCCTCTGATTCTTTGATGATAGTAATACAGCAGCAGAATAGTGGTGCTCCCCGTGTCCCTCGTAATATAAAAATCAATTAACACCAGCCTGGAAGCATTTTGCTGCAGTAAAATGAAGCAGTAATTAAACATGGTTGCCTTTGGCCGCTCTGAATCACTGTCAGTTAAATCTGTGTGTGTGTGTGTGTGTGTCTCGTAATGAGAGAATCAAGAGAAAATATTGAAATATTGTGGAGGGAAAAGATGATTTATTATGAATGATGTGATTTTACTGGGATTATAATTATAACTAATACTGGTAGAAAGAGGAGTACAAATGATGCAGTATCTGGACAAAAATGGTGAAAGGTAGCAAGTGGCCAATGGGATTGTAGATTCCCTTTCTTGTTTTTAACGTGAATTTCATTCATGCATAAAAATGTTCTTAATTGACACATTTCATTTAAGCTACACACACAAAATACTGAAAATATATAAACGCTGGGCAACAATAGAGAGATGACTCAACTGTCCCTGATTCAACATGACAGTCGTCCATGAGTGCTGATCTTCACAAAATGTGTCTTTCAAACACTGATTTAGAAACACCTTGGAAACAACTGTTTGAGAAAGAGGTTTTGTGTTTGAACTCTGGTCTCAAAATTGCGTCTATGTGGACACATACTGAATTCTGCCACAAAGCCAAAATATTTTATGTAACTGTAACACCAGCAGTAGAAATGCATCACTTCAACATGAACACTGAAGGATTCGTCCTTTTAAAATAAAGATTCAATGAACACAGGGCTTTCAAAGCTAGGAAATACGTTAAGCAGGTTTTCCAGTGGAGTAAGTTGGAGTGGAGTTTAGGGAATTATTGACAGTTTGTAAAACTGAAACTTTTCACTTAAACGCTTCAATTTACCAGGAAATTCTGGTATTTACTGCAGATGTATACCAAACAAACAGCTAGCTTGTTAGCCAGCTGGCTGACAGAATTAGACCTATGCAGTTAACTCCAATCGTTAATCCAGAGGGATACTTAATGATTAGTTTTGTTTGGACTCAGAAGCTTGAAATTAATTATGTAAAAAAACTAAATAATCTTTCACACACTTCCAGATCACCGCCTCCACGGCTTCTCATTGGCTGATTTCAGTCTTTCAACATCAGGTCTCATATCTTTGTATTTTGATTCTCCCTCATCCTGCAGTACAAAGACAGGTTTCCCATCCCTGCACGCTACCGCCTGTTTCTCAGAAACACAACGACAAAAGTACTTTGAGGTCACAACGGAGCTGCAGTCAAAAAAACATCACAGCAATTATCTCTGACCCGTCTCACCTCCTGTATGAATGCTTCAAACTACTGCCGTGCCAAGTTAGAAACAGTGTTTTTGCATACACCATCACCGCCCTAACACACCTAACACTGCACACAAGACTCATAAAGCACACTATAAGGATTTATAGTCGACGTAATGGGTTAAGAGGAGTAGATACTGGAGTTACATCCAGGTAACTTATATGTAATTTCACCATATGTCATTGCTGAATATGAGACTACACCATCGCTGTGTTTACATTCATTTTCAGGGGGCAATCACAGTAAACATAAGGTCTGCAGTGTGATGTTTTTGCCTGATGTTGTTCCTGAAAGGAAGAGAAATACTGAGAGTCTTTTTTCAACTTCAACTCCTTAATCTCGTCTTCACTCTCAACAATCTCCACCAGCATCAAAACACAAGAAGAACGAGGTAGGAACAAGGAAAACACAAGCAGTCCATGCTATCCAATCACAGCTTTTGCAGTGTTGCAGCCCTGACTGGTTATGTTTTTGAGGTGGTGGACGTCAGCAGGTGCACCGTAACGCCTTAGCTCAAAATAAAATCCAGCTCAACAACAGTGCAGTTTTAAGAAATCTTGCTGTTTGTGTCCCATCTGTCAAGTAATAATTGTCTTGTATGTTGCAGTGACTGATTGAGTTTACTCCTTGAGGAAAAATAAAGCTCAAATCTTATGGAATCTGTATTTTTCCAACAGTATATTATTGTCCTTTCCATAAAATCCAAGTCTGCATCCTCCCTATAACCAATTACTTTTAGTGAGCAGTTTAAAAGTTTGGAATATCATACCAAGAATTTTTTTTTTTTTCTTACGTGATGACATATTGAGTGACAGACTCTTCCAACATCCTGTTCAGTAGCCAAGGAAAATTTGTCTTTGATCTGACGTCTGATTCTGACGTCTGTAGCAAAGATTACAGTCAGTAGTTTCAGCAATTTCTTTGGAATTCACTCTTCAATCTGGACTTGAACAATAACTTTAGTTCTGCTCATCCAAGTAGTTACTGCTGTTATATTCTGTGTTTGTGCTGCACTTTCTGGATAAAAACAGCATCTTTAAACTGTACTCTGTATAGAGAGAAATTTTCAATCAGCACACCCTCTTGAAATATTTCTGCTGACTGTATATTCACGCATGTTAAAACCAATTTCCAGCTAGCTGATTTTGCTTATCTAATATCTGAGTTGACAGGACATGGATTGCTACCTAGATGTCAATATTCCCCCGGAACGATTCAGTTTCAGGTTTTGTGGCTCTGCAGTTTAAAGTTCCAGCTATTTATTCTATTTTACCAAATCTGTACACCATTAATTTATTTGCATGTTTTATTCCTTCATCAGACCACATGTCAAACTGCCTCCCTGTTGGAGAATAAATGAACAGTACAAGCTTTAGAAATCAGTAACAGTTATATTTTTGGTGTGAGATATGGGCCCCTCAGTGCTGCTCTCAAACATCATACGACAAAATGAATCTGTTATTTCTGTGCAGGAAGGCCAATCTGATGGCCAGAGGGATCAGAAATGCTGTTTGTAGTTCCCTTGATAAAGTGTTAATATCTCTATCCTCCCCACTGTGTTATCAGCACTTCACTGTGACTCTGCTCCAGAGCTCAGCCATCTGCAGTGATGGAAAAATCATTTCCTGCTGACAAAGTCTGTTCCTCATGGAATTTAATTTATATCAGAATCAATTAAAGAACCAAATATATTAAATTAATTATTACTTATATTAAAAGTATCATTATAGTATTAGAGTGCTAATTATTTAGCTGTAGTCATACACATTAGCTGCGAATCTGACAGGTTCCCCGTTGTCTACTTTTGTAACAGAATATAATTACAGATACACTGTGGGAGTATACAGATTCTGTGATGAATGTCTGATCTGTTAATGAAGTGTTCAATGAGCTTCACAAAACATTAGACATTATTATTGGTACATTTTACGCAAAATACATGTGTATGGTATTAAGTTAGGTACCTCAAATTCCTCAGCGATCTTGGGTCCATCCAGGAACAGCCTGGTGCTGAGACAGTCCACTGGTCCAAAGTTAGCTGGAGATAGAGAGGTGACATTAATATCAAAAGGCTCTGTTCTGTGATTATCATTTTAATTGTGATGGCGGAATTAGAGAAGACTGAGTGTTGGGATCAGGTTCAGGGGTGTACAGTCTACTTATTAAAGATGCTCACAGAAAAGCACTACCGGCTTGAAGTTAACATTTCTCTGCTCTTCAAAGCAACAATTAAGCTTATGTTAATCCAGGCATCTGAATGTTACTGTAGGTGCTTTAAATAACCTTTGGTTAAATTCAGCTCCTCTATCAGGGAACCTATTAAACTTCCACCACAGTTTTCTGCTTCTCCTGCATCATGCCACTACTGACTGCCTGACTGCAGTTACTGCTTATTTCACCATCTAGCACAAGTCTTTGCTTTTCTGGTGTCTTATTTGTATGTTTCCTCATCTCAATGTTAGGTGATGGCTGCAGTCTGTGTGTTGTTGTAATTCAGGCTTCAAATGCAGTAAATCCAAAGCAAGTGACTGGTTTCCTTTATGCCAAATACAACAATTAAAAACATGTCTACCTAATGGCTGAACTTTATAATAAGTGTTCCTGACTGAATGTTGGCTGGTGCTAATTTCAAGCCCCACTAATAATACAAATGAGAATGATATAAGAGAGTGTGTGATAATGAGACCAAATGCCATGAACCCAGGCTTGTTCAATTTAACAAATTCAATTTGATCGAAATGCACATTTCAATAATTAAAAACTATTTATTGATTCCCATTCTTCAACACTTTGAAATATCTAGATACAAAGATCACTTATCACGTCTGCCCACTCACCAGTGAATTCTTTAAATTCCTGGAACACCTTGGGGTACATGGCTGCTGACATCACATCTTCAGGGGTGATTTCATCACCGTGAGTGGCTCGGAGCCCCTCCTCCAGGGCATTGAAGTCCATCGGTGGTAGAGAGGCGCCAGGACGGCCCTCGATGCGGGGGAGGGACTTCAGCACCTGGGATGGGAGGTTAAAAAGAGAAAATAGGTCAGTTTAGGGGAAGATGAAGCAAGAGGAGACATGACTAAAGACGTGTGAGAGAAAAACAGGGAGTGAGGGTACATGACAAGAAGACAGAAAGGGGAAACAAACATTAACGCTTTTGATTCATAGTTTTATGATATTTCAAAAATGTTTTCCTACTCTTAATATCCCCATGTGACCCCGATGCATGCGGAATGTATAAAGTACGGGTAAAACCTTCACATTGTACTTCACAACCATATATCTGGATAAAAGCTGCAACCTGTTGAAGCACTGAAGTGACAGAGACACTTTGGGTGAGAAGGAGGAGGAAGATGAAGACACATGGGGAGATGTTTTGAGATACAGAGAGAAAAAAAAGAGAGAGAGACTTGAATCGGGAGAGAAACACTTGAACTGCAGAGAATATAGAACTTGTTAATGCAAGTTATTTCTAAATTTGCATAAAAGTGGCACTGCTGTTGTGTCAAGATCTGCAGTGATTTCCACTTTCGTTCCCTTTATCTCTCCCATCCTCTCTCAATCCATCTTTTTCTATCCAGTAAAGAACCATCAGCCATCACAGACGACTGCAGAGAAAGAAAAAAAGAAAGAAAGAAAGAAAAGAAAAGAAGGAACAATGATGGAAAGTGGAGGCTACAATAAGACTAATGATATGACATTTTATCTGCCCACACAGTTGTTGGTATCTGACAACTTGTAGAGACAATCGATCTGAGGCTACTAATAATGTCTGGTGAAGAGATTATGTCAAAACAAGCATTTCGCCTAAAGGTCGCTGTAATGCGGCGCAATCCCTGTTTTGCTTTTATTTTCTTTGTTTTTATTTCTCTTTGTTTCTTGTTTTCTTGTGACAGCACAGAGCCTGCACACACTCAGAGGGAGGGAGGGAAAGTTGCAGAAATCTCCATACAATTAGCCTATTTAGCCTGCTTCAGCGCTTCAGCAAATGTTCCTGGAAATATACAAAACAGCATAAGCTAATGGCAAAGCTACCTAACCTGCGAGTGTGTCTTTATCTTGGTTTCATGCAGGTTAAAAGACTCATCGCCTAAGCTAATGTGTTAAGTTACACTTCAAGCCTAGCGTGTGTCTGTCAAATTAAACATTCAATTGATTGCATGTCTCTCGTGTGCATATATGTGCATATATCCATACTTTCTTTGTGAAGTGTGTGTGCGCGCTGCTGTTATCCAGTCAGTGTGTGTTTCATATCTTCACTGTCTGTGTGTACGTGGAAACATATCAGCACATTTATGAGTGCATGTGTGTGTGCCTTATGGAAATCTCCAGACAAAGGGCCCAGTGCAATGCTATTAGTCACAGAGCTAACAGTTCAAAGATAGCTGACTCATTTGTGTGTGCAAGAGAAAGACACTTCAAAGATGGCAGGCTCATTGGAGTCCCTGCTCATTAACATTGTGTCCTCTGAGGATGCCTTACACCTAAACTGCTTGATTGTTTAAGTGTGAGGCACAGACACAGACGTGTGTGTGACTGCATTAACAAATGAAGGAAAGACAAACTCTTCCTTCAAGGTTATTTGCTTTTCTCCTCAATTCTCTTACAACCACTCCACAAAACACCCCCACTCTCTTTTTTTTATTGTCAGTGACTCGTTCTTTTCCTTTCTTTTTTGAGTGCAGCGCTCTGAGCGATGTGCTGTATTTTACAATAATCTTGTTTCTCAAATTGACTTTCTTTCTGACAGGCTCCTTATTCCCTCTCTCTATCTTCATCCCTCCATCCATCCACCCACCGTCTCCCCTCTTTCTCTCCTTTGCCTTCCTGTCTTTCTTGTTTTCCTCTCCTTTGTCCGGTCCACGCTGCAAATGAACCGAGCGTGACAGAACTAAGATAAGGAAATGCCTCAATTATCACTTTGTGTCCTAAAAGGTTTCCACATGCATGCAATCTTGAATGCATATGAGAGCATGCAATATAATGCTGGAATGACTGCTCACTAACTAATTAATGCCACCAAGGCTTCATTAAAGAAACATTACTTCTTCCATGCTGCTTGCATGTATAAAACCCTTCAGCTACAGCACATAGGGATGATTATATCTTACTGTCTTGCATGCAACAAAGAAAATGTATTGCTGCTAATTAAAAAGTTAAAACTTGCAATAATATCCAAATACACGCACAAACACTCCAACAAGAAAGTAAGATGAACAGATGAAGTGAAGCAGTGGTAAATGACGGTCGGTGACTGTCACGAGGCACTTACTTACAAAGCTAATGCTGTTTCAGGAAAGTCATTTTATAATAAAATAATGTTTTAATTTCTTCCCTTTAAACAACTTTAACTTGTTTTGACACCAATTATTTTGATTCATGCTCTAAATGTACCGTAATATATGCAGTGAGTGACAGTGAGATTTATCAGATTTACCTCAAACTTTACAGCTTGCGTGTGAACACAGGCAATGAGCACACAAATGAAAATATTCTCAAAAGTAGTTTGTATCAAAGCTGAAATCTGAGAGCTAGTTCTTCACTGAGCTGTGTGTGAAAAAGCCTCAGTGTGTGTTTAACGTCGAAGGGTGGATTGTCTCTCTTGTTGTTGTGGTTTGAACGTCTGTAGGGGAGATTCTTGACTTTTTTGGCTCAGATGAAACATTGGCAGCAGTTCTACATGTGTGCTGAGGATTTACTTCGAACACTATAATGCATTGTTTATATCCTTAATGAATGGTACAAGCTGGCTGAGCCGCACGGATAATGTGCAATACATAAAAGATGTGCGAGGAAAGGAAATGAAAGGCCGAAAAATGTAGATGTTTGCATTCATGTATGCTCAAGAAGGATCCCTGTGCTGAGTGAAAATGAAAGGCAGAAATGGGAAAACTTGATACAGGCAAACACCAAAGCTATCCACTGTCTTATTTGTTTAATAGGAATGGACTCCAATGCCACATTTTTGAGATACAGGAGAAAGATGGAGAGACACTAATAGAGAGGTAGCAGACAGAAGGTTGGATAGTGTATGTCAAAACTGAAAAATCACTTTGACTGTGAAGGGTGGGACTGCCTGGAAAGCTATCGCCGTAAACGACAAACATTTGATCATATAATCTCCCAACTGTACACTATGGTAAGGAGACAGCGGGAGAAAGGGCAAATTGATAGGAGAGGAGACAGGATGGCAGGAGTTAGTTTCACAGACAGGTAAACAAAGACGAGGAATGATGTGAGGGAGAAAAGGTAACCGCAGGGAAATAAATAGGCATGAATATACTGTATGAATGGATGAAGGGCAGATTCATGAACAGGAATTGAGCATCACCTAAATTCAGTTCTGTTCATGAAAAGAGAGAGAATATTGGTGATTAATTAAGTTTTAATTATCTTCTAGCTTCTGTAAAAGTTAAAGGCTCTACAAAAATGTTTGCAAATGCACTGTAGTTGCAAAACTCTGAACCACATACGGTGACAGTGTCTTGTGTAAAAGTGCAAACGGGGTCTAACACATCTCATGTTTCACGCACCAGCCAGCCAGCTCATTGGTAAGACATATTGAAACATCTGTGGACATCAATGGGGGGAAAAACATCCACTAGTTTCTCTTACTTGAAAAAATAGAAAGTACAGTCAGATTTTCATTTTTTTGTCAGGTTATTGCGGAACAGTGTCAATATGTCAGTGGGTTTTTGGAAGAATGTGACAAATTTGTCGTTATTCATGCATGTGTGTGTTCATGCGACTCTCCTAAGGAGACTTCAAGCTGCCGGCCCTTGATGCACATGAGAGTCTCTCCCTCGCTCTTTGCAGCCACAAGAGGAGGAGACAGGAGAAGCAAACGGAGGTAAAGAAACAGAGGAGATGAGAGGACAGAGCAACACCACGGTTTTCTTCACCGTTTTCAATGTCCTCCTGGGGACTCGCAACTGTCAGATGTAACCAAGCATATGACAGAATCTGTGTGTGTGTGTGTGTGTGTGTGCACTTGCACATAGACACGGGCCTTTAAATGGGCTGTGTGTGTTTGTGTTGTGTGTTGGCCGCATAAAAAGTACAAGTGGAAGAAAACAAGATTAATAGTTTATGAAGAGTTGGATTTTGTGCTCTAAATGACTGATGTTGTATTTACCTCTGTAGATGTAGGTGTGTATGTTACACTAATCTTGGGTGGTTTTTCTAAATTTTAGACATTATATGACACAGAGTTCAAATGGAATACTTTCTTTTACATCCAAACTATCTTCGAACTTTATATTGTTGTTCAGGGAATCCTCAAAAATCCATGTGAGAAATTAAAACACAGGAGGAAAAAGTTGCATGTGTGTGTTTACAGGACAAGTTACAGTACCTTAGATCTAAACGGCTCTGGGAATCCTCCATGTGGTATTCCAATGAATCCCTGCAGGAATTCAACCACAGACAGAGGGAAGGACAACTCATCCGCCCTCTCCTCCACCTCAGCCCTGGTCAGGTTGTTCTGCACCATGAACTGGGCCAAGTCGCCAACGATCTTTGAGGATGGAGTCACCTGAGAGAGGAAAAAAAGAGAACTGTGAGTACCAAACATATGTGTTACTGTCAGTGTTAAAGCCCTTTTTTGTGAGGATAAAAAATTAATACTATCTCACATCAGCGCACAGTAAGGCATTTCTATTTCACCACAGGCTGAGCACAAGATATTGGACTACACATGATATGTCAGTATGTTTAGGACATGGAGAGAGGCTATCTCATGTCTTCTCTCTGGTACGTGACCACCGGCCTGTTGATCTGACAAACGTCAGCACTGTACAGAGAAACACACAGAGTGAATATATTATGGGTAATATTGTAGTTTTCCACTGCATAATCTTGCTTTTAGTTGTTGTGTTTGTCTTTCTAAAAAAAAAAATATATATAAGTGGTTGCAGTTGTCTGTCAGAGTGCACCATTTTTCTCTGAACGATGATATTAGGTTTCCTGCCCAGGTAGGAATACACATCCACAATGATTTTGCCAAAAGAGAGAAGTGGTGACAGAGTCTTTGTTTTAATGAAGATGCTGTCCATGAAGATTAAGTACTGGGTGACCCTGAGAAAAAGGCGGCCGGGGGAGGAGAATGAGAAATGAAAAGATGTTTACATCTATACAGTCCCTTAAATCATTAGATTTGGCAGCCATGAACTAAACTATACAGGTCTTCTCTGTGAAAACAGAATGAACCTGAAAATAAAGAGGGAAGAAGAAAGAGCGAGGAAAACATTCATTAAAATCACATATATTCCTTCTTACATTATTTATAATGGTATATCATTATGGTAATAGGAATCCCTATTTGCATAATGTTGATAAGTGGAGTCTTTTTTGACTGGGAACAGGACACTGATGCAAATATCAATTGCACATATTACTCCTCTATCGTAATGAATGGAGACACGGATTTAAGGCTTCCTGTTCACTTCCATTTGGTACTTGGACCATTTAAGAGAGAGGGGGGTCAATTAATGTGATCCACCAACAATAAAAAAAACCTGACAACCACCTTTGGAAACCTTGGTGTCTCACACACAGACACTCTTTTTTTGTACTCGTGCTCAATCCCTGCAGGTTTCACCGCAAAATGACAGAAAATATCAAAGAAAGAATCAAGGGAGGAGAAAAATGTGTCAGAAAACATTCAGTCTCTCATCTCAAGACCCAGCCTTTCTCAAATTTAAAGCTATTCTCACACTTTCAGACCCAGCCAGCAAATCCTGTTTTTGAGCCTGACCCATAATTTGAAGAGCTGTAAACTTAAGCATTGACAGCTGAAGGACTGCAGAGAACAAAGACTAGGCTCGTGCTAAACAAGATGCCTATTTTTGTGGCAATTAGTGCATTCTGCTGATATCTGATGGCAGAGAGAAAAAAAGAGAGAATGGGTGAACAAATATAGACCAAGTTGACATTCCCCAAAGAATTCCCCACCAAAGAACTTGACACCTGTTTTTAACAGATGTGATGACAAATTACCCAGAGTGAGACATGATGCACACACATGTAATCATGCACAAACACTGCTCTGGGATTACCACAACCCCCTGAGACTTAGGTGCTTGTGAGGCTAGCTGAGCTTCTGGGATCTGGGATCACTTTAGTCTTTGAACAAGCACAGATAGAAAATTTCATCAGTGCCAACACAAGTACTAACGATACAATGCTACACTTTAAGGAAAACGCTGTACAAAAGAATATACTGTATGTACTATATTATTGTCTTTTGTCATAACATTCTTTGTCACTTTGTCACCAAGTGTAACATCATGCACCCGCTCTGAGCTTCAAAGTGCACTGCTGCAATTTAACATTGCACTTAAAAATGCAGCAGAGGCCAAATGCACTGACTTTTAATCTCTTGTATGGGTCAACCTAAAAAACCCCTCTGGATTCTACACTTAATGCAAAATGCAACTTCAATAGCTTCATTTGTCACACCCTCCCTGCCTGGTAAATGCACATTTCTTTCAAACTCCATGCCCTAAATGTGTAATACAGGCTTCCTCTAAATAATAATAACAGGCTACAGCTATGCTAGCGCTCTGTGAGGCTAGACACAGTGCTGCTATGAGCTAAATGCTAATGCTGCAATCTATTATAATCGGAACTCAGAAAAAAATGGCCTCCAACATGGAAAAGTGCAATGGAGTGGTCATTCAAGTTGAAATTCCAAGTCGGAAACTCAGGCAAGATTCATCTAGCCCGAGTTTGCTGAAAAAAACACACCTGTATGCTAACATGCTGATGTATAGCGGGCGTGTATGGTTAATATGATCTACATCTTAGTTTAACAAGTTAGCATGCTAACATTGGTAATTAGCAAAATCACAAAGTATAGCTTAAGCTTACTGTCATCAGCTTTGTAAAGATTTGGTCATGAACCAAAATATTGGCAAACTTGAAAATGTGACGATCAGACGATCACCAAAATTATCACAATTCATCCTCTAGAGACCATGAATGTCTGTACCAAATATCATGCCAATCCATTCAAGAGTTATTGAGGAATTCACTAAAAAAACCACACAAATGTCAGTATCATGGTGGCACTAAAGGAAAAGTTTAAGAATCACCAAAATCATTGGCAACGTCTAAATTTTGTGCCAATCAATCAAGTAGATGTTGAGATATTTTATTGGATAAAATTGAACTGTTGGTGGTGCTAGATGAAAAGTCTTCACAATGTCACTAGGATTTATTCTCTGGGTACCATAGATATCTGTACCAAATTTCATGTCAGTCCATCCAATAACTGTTGAGATATGGTGAACTGAGGCAGATAGACTGGCATTGCCATCCCTAAAGCCATGCCACTAGCAAGTTATAATAGCTGAGTGATTTTGTCAGTCTTGAATCTAAAAGAAGACATTTCATGAGAAACAGAATCAGGGAGGAGGCAACTCTGACTTTCATGAAGGACATCAGTGACTCACCATATGTGCTGGTTGTTATGGCACCAGTTATGATAACTGTTTCACCACACATATTTTAAAAACAGCCCATGATACCCGTTACAGTCTGCAACCAGTTGGGTACATTTTCAAAGGAGCCTCGCAAGCAAATCAGAGCTTTCCCAGCACGATGCAAGAAAGAAATGCTTCCTGCTGATTGAAACAAGTGTGCACTTCCCTGCCGCAACACCTATAGCTCAGTTTGATTGTGTTTGTGAATAGAGGAGATAATGATACATTGCTTTTACAGAATGACTGTTTACAGAAAAGCTTAAGAGATTTGAATGGGCTGTTGACATCCCTGGAGAGGCCATTAACTTGGTATAGCTGTGGAACAAAAGCTCACTGCTGAGTTACTCGAAATCTATCTGAAACACACGAAAGCAGCATGACTGTGCATTCTTTGTCTACCTTCACCTCTTTTCTCCATTGTTCCTCTGTCCCTGTGTCTCCCGAGTACATTGTTCAATTTTTTCTTTACTGGAAAATTAAGAATTGTTGCTCTTCTCTTTATCATGAATCATCCTTCTTACTCCATCCCTCTCACGCTCCTAACTATCGTCTGTCTTCACACTAAAAGCCAAGACGTTGACTCTTAACTGTTTTTTCATGAAACACCTTTCTTCTGTTCCTCATCCTTCTTGCCAAATATTTTTTTCCACAGTAACATCAGTGTCAGCTAGATTGTTACTCTCATTATCGATCTCTGTTGATGAATCACCACCTCCAGTTTTCTCTGGATGCCTCACACACAGGAAAAGAAAATCTCATTTTCAACTGTGTGTGAGTTATATATGATGTGTGAGTTTTTCTATATTTTTGGACGGGGAGTGAGGTAAATCACATCCTGGTCACGCAGGGTTAGAAAAATCAGATTTCCTCTGTTCCTGTGTGAAGCTCAGCTCAGACTGGCTCGATCCCTCTCAGCCTTAACCGATACAATAGGTTCAATATAGTTCACACACTTCAGTTCATTTGGATTTCAAAATATTGTATTTGGTTACTTTTTCTCTCCACAACAGAAATGCTCATCATTTTTGGAGCAGCACAAAAACTACGAATTTACTGTGTTTTCATCAAGTTCATGAAGGCAGCTAATGACCACTAATGACCGTTACTGTTTGCAGACACAAAACTAAGAGTCTACAGCCATGCCAGTGGCTCTGTGAAGCTGTAATGCTTATTGTAAAACCAAAGATTAAAGTTGAGTTCCAAAATCTGTGTTTGATCTTTACAGCAGGAATTGGCCAATGGGTGATGTCAGTATAAAGGTCTTGGTAACCTGTATCAGAAGAGTTTATCGTGTTGTGAGCAGGAAAGTGTTGAGAGATGTGTGTGAGGGTGGTGTGAGCAGAAAGATCAACATAAGTCACCTGTGAAAAATGAGAGCTTTAATTTTTCTAAACTTTCAGGTATGAACTAATGATAGTATGTATGGTACTGGTTGTCAGTTCAAACATCAGTGTTTGAGGACTGTTGTTAATTTAGCAGGTATTTGGTCATCAAGCAAAGTATTTGACGAATTTAAATTTTGACTGTTGACCTCACGGTGGCGCTAGAGAAAAGTCTTTATCCTCTGGAGACCACAAACATCTCTACCAAATTTCATTGCAATCCATTTCAGTCTGCACCAAATAGGCGGACCAACCAACTGACACCACTAGAGAGGCTAAAAACAAATGCACTTGATGTGATCTGATAGTTATTCAACTACAACAGGTGCTGTACAGCTAGCAACAGTGTTAAATCATTTCTCATATTTATACTGGACAGATATTTGACAGTCTTCCAGAAAATTCAGAACATTTCTGAATAATGAGATCAAAATACTCTGTGTCATCTATTCTACAAATGCATTTTATTACAAATGCATGCACAAATGATCTATAAAGAAACATTTTTAACCAAACACTCTTTAAATACTGAGCAAATTGTCAAAATTTTTCATTTCCACACTTACTAATTCCATATGACATAATTCACATTTGAATAATTGGAAACATCAAATGCCTCTCCACTCTTAGTACTGTTGTGCAGCAGCACTTGGCACACTGATCTTTCAATGCCTCTCTCACCACCACTTAAACTCATCTGCAACCTTATGTACCTCCTCACGCAGGCTCACATTATCACACTTAACACCCAAGACCTGTTTCACCCTCATCCACTTCCACCTGCTCTTTCTATTCTTAATACCTTCGTGTTCCTTTTCTCGCTCACACTCTCACACTACTCTTTTTCCACCTTCTGTCCATCTTTCTCACTTTCACTAATGTACATCTCTTACTAAGTGGTCCTACATAACTCCACACTCCTGGCAGCACAAATTCAGTACAGTTTAGTGTGTGTGTGTGTGTGTGTGTGTGTGTGTGTGTGTGTGTGTGCTTGTATGTCTCCGTGTGCTTTGCTCATATTTGTTTTGAAATGCTAGTCTATCCAAACCTGAACTCCCCCAATGGGCAAAGGATTATATCATCCAGAACAGTGTTTCTGCTTATGTGTGAGTGTGTGAGATTAAGAAGTAAAGTATACAACACACACACACACACACACACACACACACACACACACTCTCTCTGCAATGCTAACCAGCCAGGGCAGGAGCAGAGTGAAGAATGGTACCTGTCAGGAGAGGAGCAGACAGGAGAGAGGAGTGATAACGAGAGACTCAAAGAGAGAGAGAGAGAGAGGGGGAGGAGTAGTGGGGAAACGATAGAAAGATTAGGGATACATGAAGGAAGTCTAATCGAAATGAGGGAAGATGGGAGGCAGCGATGAAGGAGGAGATGAGGCAAAATGAAGGTGGAGAGGGAAAGCGGGGAGAGAGCGGCAGACGGGATGACGAAGAGAGTGACAAGAAGAGTAAGAGAGGGGGAGAAAGAAAGGGATGGACAGATGACGCAAAGGGAGGAGAGACAGAGGCAAACAGACACAAGCAATAAACATCTGCAGCGCCACAGGCAAAACAAGGAGGTGCTCCACCTCCAAGCAAGAGAGACCGTGTGTGTTTTAAGAGTGTGGAGGTGAGTGAAAATGTGCCTGTAATTGCAAAAGGAAAGTGACAGAGTAAGTGAGGTAAGGGAGAAAGACACACACAAGCACACAAATACATAAACCACTTGTCCTCCTTATACTGACGAGTTCATGTTGTGACAGATGTAGCAGAGCGAGAAAGAAAATAGCAGCAGAAAAGGAGAGATGCATAAAGATGCATCCAACAGTAAACTTCAGTTCCAGCTGTATGTAAGTCACAGACAGTTTCAGGACTTTCCATAACGAAAGATTAGACTGTTGGTCAAACTGTTGAAAAACAGTTTGTCTAGAGAAATTTAAGTAATTTTTTGATGCACAAATGGCAAAAATTTACAGGTTTCAGCTTCTCAAATGTGAATATTTTTTACTTTAGGTTTCATAGTCTTCTGTGAAATTAAGCTGAATATTTTGAGGTTTTGGACTATTGGTCAGACAGAATAAGACGCCACCAAGGGCTTTGGAAACTTGTGATGGACATTTTTCATTATTCGTTGACATTTTAAAGGCTATGATCTGTAGATGAATTGATAATGACGATAATCATTACTTGCAGCACTAGACACAAAGTTGTTTTTTTTTCTTCTTTTCTCTGCTAAACTGATTCATTTGTAAAACTCTCATGCGGTCCCTCTGCGAGATGCTGAAAATGATTGTTGACTTGATACTGTAATAGCTGATTAATCAAACATCCCTGTAAATTATGGGATGTTATGTGAATACCTCAAGTACTTCAATGAAACATACACACATGAGAACAATTTACTGTATGTGTAGAATTGTCAGATTACATTATTAAAACGGTGCCTGTAGCATCTGTTCATGTATGTTTTGCCTGATTTCTCTGTTGCTTCAGCTAATTCACCCTCAAGCAAAAACGATAAGTAGCTCCAGAACTAGTAGGGATAACTTATTAACATCTTCGCTTTAACTTCATATTGTTCAGGTGATATTACAACATTGTGGTGATTGCGAGGGCACCGCTACGTGACCGGGAGGATGATGAGGGAAGGAGGACAAAAAAACAATAAAATTCGTCTGTCCCTGTCCTCCAGCAGTTCACCACTCAGCTGCATCACTTGTTCTCTTTTTTCAAGGTTTCTTCACCAGACAGACAGACTTTTCAATGTTTGTTTTTCCTGATTTTTTTTTTTTCCCAATTTCTTCCAGAGAACAGCCCTGAATTTCACCATTTCAGTCATCCATATTAAATAAAGAATGGGGGAAAATACAGCATAAAGCAAATAAAACAATTAAATATTTAAGATGATGATATGTTTGACAATATTGATTTAAAACAAGCAAAATCAACTATTTTAAGACAGCTCTTGACAGATGTGATATATCTGAGAAGTACTGTAGCTTCAATTTAAATTTAAAAATACCTCACAAAATAAAAAGCTCAGTAGAAGTACAATGGTCTTAGCCTTAAGAGGCTTCTGAAAAATTTAAAGCATGCAGTCATGCAGTACATACAATGTACAACATCCTGACAATACTTATACCCTGCCTTCTCTATTCTGCATCTGCTTTCCGTTGTGATTCACATAAATTTAACAAGCTAATACACACATACAGTTGACCCCAACTTGTGCTTTGACTCACTGCCCACATCCCACATGCGCTAGCTGCACCTGACCCTGTCTTATTGCAGTGAGCAGTGTGGCAAACATCCACTGTCACTCATTATATTCCCTTGCTTCACGGCTGCTGCATGATACATTAACAGGCATGCGATGGCTCTCTGACCTCAAACTCTCTCTATAAACTGAGCACCATTAATGCTGAAGAAAACTGGAGACGATGGATGTATTTATACCCCTTCATTTCGCTGAGTAGAAGTCCTTTATAATTGCGAATGAATTGGTGGATTTGCATTGGTTGCACAGCAGGCAATGTAATGATTATACTAAGCTGCACATCTGAAATTAATATTAAACTAAACAGCCAGGCTTATGAACATTTTATCATATCAATTTAAAGTCTTAAAGTCTCAGATTTTGATTTAATTTAGAATACGCATATAAATCTTCTGAAGTCTTTTTTAACTTTTAACCAGGAGTTGTCTCATTTTAGAGACATCCTGTATAAATATCTTGATTTCTTAATTCAGGACATGGCACCCGCTGCTAAACCAACAACAAAAAAATAATTAAAAATTAAATTAAAAAGGAATTAACATGCTTATGAAAGTAAGAAATCACTTTAAAAGTGCAGTGTGTAGAATTTAGTGGCATCTAGCAGAATGGACTTGGCAGAAATTAAATATAATATTCATAAGTATGTTTTAATTGGTGTATAATCACCTGAAAATAATAATTGTTGTGTTTTTGTTACCTTAGAATGAGCTCTTTCTATCTACATAGGGAACAGGTCCTCTTCCACGAAGGGAAGAGAAAGTTTCACGGCCACCATAGTTTCCCTACACACTTTGGGGTAATCTGTTCCCAGTGAGGGGAAACCTCACCGCTAGATGCCACTAAATCCTACACACTGGTCCTTTAATTGAAATAATTTTTATGCAAATGCTTTGATGATGATTAAATGTAAAAAGTAATTGTAAAAAAAAAATCTAACATAATTAGAGTTGTTTATCTTTTTAATGGTGGGTTTGGGCAGTGTGCTTGATTAAAATCAGTCCTGTAAATATCTGTAATATCTTAAACATTTGGTGCATAATGGTCTTCTGACAAGCACAATCCTTCATCCACAGCTCTGCTGTGTGTGGGAGATCAGGGTCAACATACAGTATATACCTTGGTTGGTCTCCCTGTTGCCACTGAGGTTTGTCTACTTAATATCTATATCTGACAAGAGCACTCCTTCTCCCTTATCGACAAGCCAACAGTGTGAGAGACGCAGCCATTGTCAAGCTAACAGGATACAACAGAGAGCATAGCAGGACCCGTAGGCACATTAAGCCAACATTGGATTGTGCAGTGAAGCCCGCCGAGCCTTAATTGAATTGATAGAGAGCATGGGGAGAGGGTAGGGGAGGTTGGGAGGAGAGGAATTGATGAGGAGAGCAGAAAGGGGGAAAGAAAATTAGGGAGAACGGACCCAAGAAGGAAAATTGAGAGAGAGACAGACAGATATGGTGTAAAAAAAAGAAAAAAGAGGAAAGGTAGAGTAATAGGGAATCCATGGGAGCACGTCTGTGACGAGAGAGAGCAAAATAAGAAAGATGGCTGGGGAATAAATGTGTGTAAGGCAGCAATGGAATGAGAAAGCGAAAGGTGAGAGGGCGGCTTGATAAAGAAAGAGAATGCAAATGAGAGAACAAAACAATTACAGAGTGAGTGTGAACACGGTGAAAGAGGGATGAATCTTTTACTAAGCTGTGATGGTAAATAATGAAGGAAGAAATACAAAGGAATTAATGAAAGATAATGAAAAACAAAAAGCCAGGCATGAGGTGAATTTAGGCTGAGAATGAAATTGTTGACTGTAGAATTGGCTATTGAGCTCTCTCTCCATGACTACGATTAATGTGCCCTTCAGGAAATCAACCAAAAACTAGTTCACTGTACCCAAATTAACATAGAGTAAGCCAGTACAAAGAAGACAAAAGTATCACTGCAGAGAGTCCTGAATAAAACTATTTTAGTGAAATAAAAGTTGGAGTTTCTCTACTTATGACCCTGTGAGTGACAGTGAAAGTGATACAGAATAGGTAGGATACATTTCGTCAGGTTAAGGATAAAAATGTCTAGTTAAGGAAAGGGCAACACGACAAAAAAGGTGAATGAAGTAAGAAAACTACCCGCAAAGGCCAAGGAAGCCAGAGAGGGTCAAACACACTGTGAGGCTGAAAGTGAATCCAGACAGCACAGAACGGTGGATGTACCAAACTTAATCTGGGATCGTTTGGCTCAGCCAAGCAAAGAAAGAGGGGCAGCTTGGCAGAAGCAGTCAGTGTGAGAGAAACGCCAATGGAGGAATGTCAAATACATGCCAAAGTAAAACTTGTACTTTTGTGGAGTACCTCCTAGTACATACCTCCTAACTTGTCTTGGATATCATTCAGAAAGGAAGTGAAGTGAAACACCCTTATAGTTGAAATGCATCAATGTTCCTCGCTTTGTGCGTGCAGTCATTTAAGATGCAGAGCTGTTTATTTTCCCACTTGTTTAATCTGTTCTGTATGATGGGATAATATTATGAACTATTTTAAGTGATGTGCTGCTCTTGAATCACAGAGCTTGCAATTCAGTCTTGTCTGCCAAGTCAAATTAGGATTTTATGGCTCCAATAACTGCCAAGATGGCAGTGAAGCTTCAAAGTGTCTCATCAGAAACCTACAGGTGACACAGCATACATCCAGCAGCGCACACTGCAAGCAAAAAGTGTGCAGCTTGGGTACACTCCTGAAAATAAGCTGAGGGACTTGTGTTGCATCATCTTTAAGTCTCACCTTAATGAGGTCTCCCAGTAGTTTGTTGGCTTCAGCGTAGGCCTTCTTCACCTCCTTGAACTTGTTTCCCAGTCCCATACTGTGAGCCTGTAATCAATCACAGGAAACCAAAAAACTGTATGAATGAGCAGAGTAAAAATAATGTTTTTACCATTTTCTGTTTAAGGAAAAAATCATGGCAGTCTGGGCAATTTGGTGTCAACTTGTGATTTAAAGCTGTAATTTGTGTACTGACACCCACAGCTTTTAAATGTATGGTGAAAATGTTCATCTAGCAAAAGCCAGATGGGCCAGTACGATATCACACTGTAAACTATAATTTGCAATAGAGCCCATTTGTTTAACACTCGTTGATATAAACAGGTCACAACTGGGCTCCGGGATGTGCACCCACATATTCTTTCCAGTGGGTGCACAGTGCTGTGGATTCAGTCACTTTTAAATAGCATGTGACACTTTTCAGAGTGTGACTGTGCACAGTAAAAAGCCACTGAAGCTGTTTCTGCCATGTAGCATTAACAAAAACTGGGATAAGTTGTTCAAGCAACATTTTCGCTTAAGAGTTTCTACAACACTTCCTCTGACGACTACACTTTCTTGACAAGTGTTTATAAAAAGATAATGCCTTGAACAAATGTTTTCAGAAGTGGGTAGACTCAAGATGATGATGTTTTTTCAAACTTAGACTGTTAAACACCTCTCAGATATGAGGATATTTCACATTTCCTGTGTCAACACACCATACATTAACTGTAAAGTACAGTAAAACAAGTGCACCAACACTTTAAAAGATGCATTGAGGTGGACTCACATGCTGTACAGAAATAGTGGATTAAACTCCAATGTTACACACGGCTAATCTTCTAGTTTCACACACAGATCACCAATAATGATCCATCCAAAGGAGCTAAAAATGTAGCTAAGAGCTTTGTGAAATGCATTTTAACTCATTTAGCTTGAAAATCAATCACTGACACAAAACACAATAAAAAAATGACTAGAATAGCTCACTGTACCTGGAAGTGGAGGTTGGTGTACTGTCCTCCGGGTATCTCATTCTCATAGACATCAGCGTTGCCAGATTTCATGGTGGCAGTGCAGTCAAATGGAGCATAAAGACCTCTGGCTACTTCCCAGTATTCACTGTAGTCAAATACCTTTTCCAGAGCAATACCTGCACCAGAGCAAACCAGAATGACATGAAATCAATGGACATCATGCTCAAACTTGACAACACTGATCTAGTTATTTGAGACAGAGACATTCGTCTAAAGACAGCAACACAAATATAAATCTAAAGCATGGAATGAAAGGAGAAGAGTAACTTATGAGAAATAAAAGCTTTATAATGAGGTATAATTTCTGACTTATTAAATGTATTGCATTGGGTATTATATTATGCTTTATATGCTGTATTGAGTGAGATTAATGTGGGTGTGCTGCCAATATTCAGCTTTAAAAAGGCAAAATCTGCAACTTTTCACTATAAATACAGTGGAACTGTTATGGAAGCTTATGTGGAAAGCTGCCATTTATCTGAATTAGTCATCACAAAACTTGTGCCAGCTAGCAAACGGTGACAGTGCTGGGCTTATGCTGTTGAGTTTGATGTATGAAAATATAAACGTGATGTGAAACTTGTCACAGTTTTCTTTTTTTAAAACACACTTTGTCAAACAGTACAGGTCCGACCTATCAAGCGTGTGTGGACAGTGTCTCCAACAACAGTGCATATGTTGGTTTTTATGCTTTACTAAACTAGTTGGTGTGGAAGCCAAAATATCAACCGAGACATTTCTGCAGTATATAATCCTCCTGGAGCTCCCACTCAAAATTTGCATGAAGTCAGACAATTTCAGGACCTAAAAGTGTCTTACAACTACAGTGTAGGTAAAGTGTACTCTTATCCCATGAGCAGGCCTACTAATTCACTCAACATTTCCATCTTGCTTTTGCCAAACCAAAACTGCTCATTAAATCCCTGTGATACTTATGATCCCTTTAAAAAAAAAAACTAATATTGCTCATATTACTGACATTCTGCTGCAGCCAGTTAAGGTGTGTTAAAGCTGATTACCTTGAAAGGAAAAATCTGCTGGAAGTACACTGAGCTTAGCTAATGATGACAAAAATCAGCCATGTTAATGAGACAAACTTAGCTCGTTACATCCACAGCTAAGTGACAGGCTTGAATTTTTATGAGTCAAAGTGAGTATGTACTCCAAAAAGTGTTTGTGTGCTTCCACTGTGATCTTGGCGGGGAAATGGAGCTACTGTGAAATTAATGTGAAATTAATGTGCGTGTTGTTGCTCCTCAAATTCAGCTGCCTGCCAAGTCACTCGGTAATTAGGTCCATTTCCTTCTCTGTTTGAGAACACCATTTTTGTAGCTCTCATTTATGCTTCCATTGTGAAATTACAGCCTCAATTTAAAAAGGGGAAGTGACGAAATGTGCAACGTGACAGTTGATCCACATCAGCTCAGCTCTAATTTCACTACTCCAACATCCAGCCAATCATACTCCACTCCGAGTACGTCCACACCAAGTCAGGTAAATTTGTAAACGCATCATTTTCTCTCTAGTCCTACATCCAGACTGAAACTGTATTTTTCTACCCCCTAAATGGAGCTTTTCAAAAAACAGCTCCAGAGGGTGTAAATCTTAAAACGCCGGCATGGTGTTTCAGTGTGTACGGGGTAAAAATGAGGGGCGGGAACCAGTAAGATTAAGACAGCAACCTTTAGTTGCCTCTCACTTTCTCTATTATAGTTATTTTTGATGTCAATATAACTGAATACCTAGCAGAGCTGTTGTCATTAATCTATGTTAATTTTGTCAGACAACTGACAATTAGAAAATGATTTTCACAGCAGTGTGGAAATGAAATGTTAACCCTTGTCTGATGACAGAAACAAAAATATGTGAATGAGCAAAACTATACTGAGAGTTCAGCTGCATTAAAACACAGTATACTGTTAGTGTCACAGAGAGCAGGAGGAGACTGAACGGAGGTTTAACACGCTGACACTCAGCGGAGTAACCGACTGTGTCTGTAGCTGTCCAGTCACAGATGGGGGCTGTGAAGTTAAGAGGGCAACTTTCTGTCGTCTAACTTTTTTTCTGTGATAACATATTTGAATGTCAATATACATGCAATATACAGCTGTTATTATTAACCTGTATTTATGTTGATTTTGTCAGACGACATTGCAACCATTAATTAATTACTTGATTAGCCAGATTGTCTCTCCTACTCCCTACCAGACGTTGGCTGTGATGCAGTTTTGTTGTAGGAAAAGAGGACAAAAAAGAAGAGATTTTGCCATTTTAATGTCTCTTCAGAAACAACCTGGAAATGCTACATAGTCTATGTATCATGTCTTTAGATTAGTGAACAAAACATATTTTCAAGTTTCTACTAAATAAGTAGTAGCAGTAGTAGTAGTAGTAACTGATTTCTCTGAGCTGGAAACACAAAGAGCGTTGCCCTTTACACAAAACTGATACATTGCATTCTACTCTGCTGTACCGAGGTTACTGTGGGTGTATAAACTGCTATCTCTGATTCTTTTGTGATGGATTGTGAAATGTTGGTGTACAATGAAGTTTCTTTGAAAGAGGAAATATTGTAGCTCCCCCATTGACAGTAACTGACAACTCTGTTGCTGCTGTGTGGTGGAATATTTCAACATGTCACAAATATAAGCAAGAGGGTACGCTGCCATTGTGTTAAAAAGTTTTGGGGTGGATTTTCCTTCAGTTACATGAAAATATGCAGATATTATTACTCTTTTAGTGCACTGTAAAAATGTAAAATTTGTAAATTGTGGTGAAATTTCTCTCATTTCTCAAACCATCTGCTGGAGAAATTTATTTGACAAGCCTGAAGTTTCCTGAGGGTAACTCTAATCAGCCAAACACCACACCTGTGTGAAAGTCTTGTGAAAGCCAAAAGTTATGTTGCATGAATTACCTTTAGTTTATCAGTTAAGTGCTTTGGTAAGGGGAGATGGCAGGAGCATCTTGTTCTTTTATCTATAGCATTTGCAACAGTTGATGATGCCCTTTGAGATTTGCCCTGGTATTTTAAAAGTTAACGGCAAACAGCTACAAATGTTAGTGAATCTGCCATTTGTTCAATCAGGCTGCAGGTAAATACAACATTGTTTGTGTCTGGATTGCTGGTTACACTCCTCTAACGATCAATCACTGCAAAACGATACCATATGTATGTCACCCAGGCACACAAATACATGTTCGTACATAGATCAGTCATTCAGATGGCTGCTTGGCAGTGACAAAGTGCCATCAATATACAACTCATTAGCAGCACAAACTCACTAATGCAGGAGACAAACAGACAGGCGTGTGCACACATGCTGAACACCGAAAGACAAACACACACATACTGTATTTGCACTCATAAGCTCGTGCACGTCTTCTCTGCACCACTGCAGAGACACACAGACACACAGTTTGTGGTTGATGAGATGATGAGAGCTAACCAAGACACAAAGATGAAGACAGATGAGAGGCAGGAAGATTCAGGGAGAAAAGAAGAGAAAACAGAACACAGATGGATGAAGAAAGGGAGAGATGAGGGAGGTGAGCAAGAAGCTAAATGTGCTGGCTCACCTGCCTCACTGTCTGGGTTCAGTAGTTGTGAGTGCCTACATATATGCTTTGTGTATAGCGTGTACATTGTTTGGTGTGTTTGATGACTGCTACATCTTAAACAGCTGCAATGTTGTGGCAGCTGGAAATTCTTCATCAATTAAGTCCATGCATGATGCATGAGAAAAGGCAGTAAAGGCTACGTCAAATAAACATAAGGACCACTTTAATGTTTGTCATCATTCAGCTGCACAAGTGTTTGTGAATATGTATGACTTTTAAAATGCATGAGTGTGCGCACACATACTGTTGCTGATTGAATAAATAAACGGACAGCTTAAAGACAAATGAATTAACCAGTGAGGCGATTCTTTTGCCATTTCTTCAGGGCAAAGATGCTGTGGGAGACAAGAAGCAGCTACTGAGGGAGAGGATGGGAAAAGCAAAGAGAGGGGGAGTCTGGAATAGAGAGGGAGGGAGTTAAAAAAAAAAAAAAGTGCTGTTAATTGCTTTGTCACTGAGTGAGAGGGAGGGAAGAGGAGGAGGATGGATAGACAATGTAAAAGAGGCAGCAGTGATAGGAAAAGACATGAGAGCAGAGGGAGGGGGGGGGAGCTAGAGGAGGCAGAGCACACTGCAAGGCACTGATTATTGCTTTGTAACAGAGATGGGAGAAAAGGTGGAGGAGTGAAGGAAAGCAGTAAACAGACTTAAGGTCAGGAAGGTATGGAAGTATCCAAGGCAGTGCTTTGTTTGATTACAAAATTAGTGAGACAGGAAAACAGAGATAGCAGGGGGGGAGAGGTATAAAGAGAGCCAGAGATGAAGAGAGGAGATGAGCACAAGGTGACAGGTAATAAAAGAATTTGGAAGTGAGAAGGAGTTGGTCTGCATGTGTATGCATAATGCATGTAGCAGGGTCACATTAGGATAGAGTATAAGGATGCACATGTGTGTGTGTGTGTGTGTGTGTGTGTGTGTGTGTGTGTGTGTGTGTGTGTGTGTGTGTGTGGGGAGACATCCTGAATCCCATTCTCAGTCTCAAGTGAAGCAAATTGAAATTCCATGAATAAACTGTGAGACCTGAAAACTTCTCTCTCCTGAATAAAGACCTTGTCTTTCTCTAGGGGTACTGTATGCTCTAAAATTGATATTCTGTTACTAAACTGAACTGTATCTAAAAACTGGGAGAGTTTCTCTCTTTTTTGCTGTACTATGTCATGTTTCCTAAATTGCCCAGAACAATATTTGTCAACTCCAGAGGAAGGACATGAACCTGTTGCATTCAGCAGTGAGTACTGTGGGTAAAAGTTTTCCTTTCAAATGGAAAGGAAAACAGCATGTCTTAATGGCTCTGTTGCTGTGTTGCTTTATGGACTATTACAGAAATTACATCCTCTTCTAGGACAGATTTCTCCCTGTATGATTGTGAAACACTGCTGCAAAACAATGAGTCAAGAAAGAAGCCTACTCACACTGAGGGACACGCTGCGGAACTAACAACACCAAACAAAAAGGGCCTGCAAAAACAACTCCAGACCATGTGGCATCACATCTATCAGGGTGTTTCCAGGGGGAGCCTTTTGAGGACCTCTGAAACTTTGCGTACTCTTTGATCAGAGGAACCAGGTACTATATTTGGTTCTTTGTTCGTGGTTTGAAAAAAACATTCCTGCTCCAGGCGTCCAACTTTCCAAAAGTTCAGGGAGGAGTTTGCAGGGCTGAATGTTGCATGTTGGTTAAACACAGACACTGTTGCAACTACAACTTGTGTACTGCTTCATTCTAAAAAGAAGTACCTAGTGTGACTAATATCAATATTAGAACAAGGAGTTGACATGTCTTGTGGTGTTTATGAATGTTAAAAACAAAGTTAGGCTTTGTTGTCGGCTTCCTGACTACTTTAAAAAAATAGAGACAGCTAAAGAGGGATGGGAGTATGAGAGAATGAAGGAGAAACATAAAACTATTTGCTGAAAATTTAATTGCAGTTACTTTCTAAAACACTGTCAAACAATGCCAACAATGTCCTCATTCATTCCATCCAACTCAAACAAGTAAATACAAAGAACAACATGGAGACTGTTGTACCTTCATGTGTTAGAACTGATTTTCAGACACAGCAGTTGTTTTAAAGTCCGTCATCTGAGCAATTCGCCTAATTTTCATGGTATTTCACAGGTGGTGGAAACACAAACATGAATGTGGAAAATGGCCTTGACTTCCTAATTTAGTTCCTCTGGTTCCATAGTTCCTGGAACTTTTTAGTCGAGAAAGGCTAAGGCTGATAATGTTTCAAAAAACATGGTGCCAAGGGAATGTGGGCATTACTGAATATTAGCATCAGGGCTGATCATTTTATTATGGCACATCAGGTCTTGTCATTGACATGCATTAACGAGTGTTTTCCCTGAGGACTACATAATCATCAGATATAATGTCTTTTATGCATGGAGGCAGAAAACAATCTGTAGCTACATTATCAGAGCAGAATACAAAGAGAACTTGGTACATACAGTAACAAACAGCTCATAATGTTAATAGTCTTCGGCATTACAGCAGCAGACAGAACATTTGCTGTGAGGTTTGTACATTGTGTAAACTAAATTAACAGGGCTTTTCCTGGTTCTGAGTAATGGAAATGAGCTATCAGATCTAGTTAGTAGAGCTGAGCCGGTTTTCACAACACCATTACTCTACATAACTAAGCAGCAAACTTCACATCCATTTTAATTCCTTTAGCCTGTTCCCTATTCCTTCAATTTTTAAACAGCAGTTTTTACAACTGGCTGTTTTAATACAATTTACACTCTGTGCCCGTCGCTGTGGGAGGCAGAGGTCAGTGAGCCCCGCCAGTTATTAGAGGAGGGTGGAGCTCCATTGTTTTTCATTGAGTAGAGCACAATGGACAACAACAAGGACACTGGGGAATGAACACATTATAAACCCATTCCTCCACTTCTCATTTGACCTCCTGAGAAGACTTGTTAGATAGAAAAGCAGTGGTGGTCTTTAGTGTAGAGCAGCGGGCTAGCGACTGAAAGATCTCTGATAAAGCTGGCAGAACGTGGGTTGGGAAAGCAAATGAGTAACCAACAGCCACTTCAAGGTTGCCTTAGGAAAAGCTCTTAACCCCAAAATACTCCTGAGAGAGCTGCTCATTGGTTAAACTGGAGGATTGTGGTTGTACTGGGCCGCAGGTTTCAGTTCCTAGCATGCTGTGATGAAAATAAGAGCTCCTAATTTAATGCTACAACCAGTGTTTTTATATACAAGCTCACAAAAAAGGCTTTATTAGCACAAATATATCTGACAACAACTTGCTGATACTTCTCATCTTCTACTCATATCTATCTGAATCAATAATTTCATGAATCAAAAATGTTTTGTTTAGCAGAGCATCAGTTTTATTGATCACGCCGGTCTGTCTTTTGGTCTATCTCGTTCTTTTCCATCTTCCTCTCATAATTGGCTGTGTATGTTATCACTGAGCAGAATGCGTCATTCTTTCAGATTTAAGGCAGTAATTAGTGATGTGCTCTGTCATTTATTGATTCTCTGATTGATTTTTTTCCCTTCATGTCAGGTAGAAGACTCTCAAAGACAAATAATTTCTGTGCAAGAATAGTGATCTAAGAGATACTCTGTATCATTAACAACTACATGATACAAGATGGATTTTCTGTGGGTTTTTTAAGATATTTGATCCAATGTGCTACTTCCAAAATGTTCTTTCATAGAGCTTGTGATGCGTTAGGAATACAGAACTGCCTTTGGTGCCAATGTTTTTTGCTGAGGAGCTTGTCACTTACCGGTGTCAAGCTTGGTCCCCTTGGCGCAGGCCACGATAGCTCCCATGCTGGGCTGAGAAGTCATCCCCGCCATTGAGTCAACCTGGAGAGACACGAGCAGTATGAAACCTGCATGACTGCAAGTCTTAATCTTTGTAGGGGTGTGTTATTGGGTCCACACCCAATTGTATCAAATGAATCAACTGTATATATGTATATATATGGAACGTGTGTTTGTACATATGGATATATTTATCCTTGTCTGTTGAGTGTATTTCTGTGTGCTTCATCTTGTGTGTTACTGTGCATATGTGTTTTATACTTGGCAGAGTGAAAAGACAGAGTTTAACTAAGTAAACAAAAGTTGTTGTTTTTTTTTTTAAAGGGGGTGTGTCAGGTCAATGGTGGACAGCCACTTGTTTCTTTCTTACAGAATTACAAGGAACTGAGCAGCAGAATGGCCCTAAACTGCAAACAGCAGCCAACTGTTTTAATGAAACTGCCCTTATTGGCAGCATGCGTCAGTAAACACAGTGAGGGAAATGTTCCCAGCCTCAAAAGATGTTCCGTCAGTGACATTTCACAAAGCAAACTGCACAAACTGGTAGAAAATTAATGTTTGTTCATGTTGCTAGGATAACTTCATGAGAATTATTTCAGTTGAGTGTGTGCAGTGGTTGGTACTGGTTACATAGAAGGCTTCCTATCATGACTCTGAAAGACAGTTTGATGTCACAGTAACATTTACTAAACCAAAGCAACTGGTACGTTAGCAACACAAGGGATTTTCTGAACAGACTGATGTATACTTACCGCCACATCCACTACATCAGCTCCAGCCTCAGCACAGGCCAGCATAGCGGCTACACCAGCTCCAGCTGTGTCGTGTGTGTGCACGTGGATGGGCACTTCTGGGAAACGATCTCTCAGTGCGCTAATCAGAAGCTTGCTGGGCTGTGGCTTCAGCAGACCGGCCATATCCTGGTGAGAGATGAGGAGGAGGAGGAGACACAAGGAAGAAGGGTTAAGAGGCATTTCTGAAACTCCTGGGACTGGATTCCTGGATGATACAATTTAGACCATGAGTAAACCTTAATCTAGATCTAATCCTGCTTTAAGTGACTTTGTGAATCTTAATTTTGGATATGGAGTCCTGGATAAATTTAAACAAAATTAACTTCAACCACCTGTCTCTCATTAGTGAGAGAAAGAGCACACAATGCTGGCCTGAGGCTGCTCATGAAAGCTGGAACAGACCACAAACGGCAGATAATTTGTTGGATTAATGTAAAAACACACAAAACAACTGAAGCCAAAAAAACATGTTTACACAAACAGTACCAAAACCCTTAAAAAGATGTGGACTATTCTTTGTATCTTCATTGATGAAGATCATTAATCTAAAGTTAAAACTGGAGGTTTAATTGAAGCAATTTGGTCCTGAAGTAACTGATAGTGTTTCATGGAAATCAGTTCAGTTAATTCAAGACCAGACTACATCAAGGACTATTCCAACCAGCTGTGAGAAAGACATTTTCATTTAATCTGATTTTAAAAACCTTAATTTTACACTTGGAAAGCAACCATTCACTACACGAAAAGTCACACTTTTACAGATCTTGGACAAGAAAACTATTAAATATGGATTTGAAAAATGATTCATTAGCACAATAAAACAATGACAAACATTAAAGGATTCACAGTCTTATGAGGATGATTATAATATATAAATCTTAATTGATATTATCAGAAATTCCCAGACAGAGCTTAGATGTTTAGTTGCGCTCCCTTTGGTGATCATTGCACTCCATGAAGTTATAATGCATGCTCATTTCCTCTGTTAAAAGTTAACCTCATTAGCTGTGCCAGCCTTTCATGAGATTGCCACTGCTGCGTCTGATGGTTCACACTGCGGTAGAGCGGGCGTTTATCATTTCACGTTTGAAAATATTTTTGTCATGCTTGAATGAAGAAATTAATCCAATGTGAGCATTATCAGTGTATTCATTTAGATAAGAGGCTCAAGTATACAAGTTTCTGAATGGGAACAAGTTAAAAAAAAAAACTTCAGTTAGCATGTGAGCGTTTTCTATTAATCAAAATGCTTTTAAAAATGCATGCATAATAATGTTTTGTGTTTTATGTCTTGAGTATTTATTTATTGGGTAGGGAGATGGACACTAGGAAACATTTCCATTTCAGCTGTAGTAGCCACAAAAGTGACAACAGAAACATTAACAGAACAAGTAGCAATTGTAGTTGTTGTAATACAGGTTGTAATCATTGTACTAGTGATAGTAACTGCCAATAAAGCTTATTTAAAGCACTATAAAATAAGTAAATCTAACTTAAAAATGCAGAAGCAAACAGTAAGTGCCAGACTCTTTAGATTATCACAGGGAAGGAAAAAGTTGGCTTGTTGTAGAGCTCTTAAGAAGCAGTAAACAGCTCTCAAAGCAAACACTTATTTCCTTACCTTGATACATAGGATGTGGGTGCCAGCTTTGACAAGCTCATCTGCTAGATTCACATAGTAGTCCAGAGAGTACTTCTGCCTCATTGGGTCGGAAACGTCTCCTGTGTACGAGATGGCAGCCTCCACCACGCCACCTGCTGCTCCAGCGGCTTCCATGCCCAGCAACATGTTGGGCAAGTAGTTCAGGGAATCAAACACGCGGAAGATGTCCATGCCGTTCTCCTTGGCCACCTCACAGAACCTGGTGGAGAGGAGGGGGGGGGGGGTTAGCCATGAGAGGGACATACAGGAGTGTACATACTTTATTTCAAATCAGAGACAGAAATAGGTTAGGAAGGCTGTCAGGACTCACAGTACTGTTCAGTGGGGACTCTCTCCTTCTCTCTCACACACACACACATAATAAATCTGTCTTCATGCACAGTGTATTTACAGATAATAGCTCACATCCGGGTTGGGATAAGCTGTTTATATCCATCTCCATATCGCCATAAATATCACCGTACCTGAGTAAATACAATATTCGCACTATTTCCATGAAAAGTGAGCTTGCACAGCCTGGAGGAGCCCACAATAAGTGGAAAGAAAAGTACACGCGCCTCATTATCCAAGCTGCTAGTGGTAAATCCCTCCTATTACAGCCTTGGCCCTGGTATCTTAATCAGGTTTTTCATAACTGGGGTGAGTGATTACTGTAGCTGTGTTACTGTGAATGCAGTATTTACATACACTGAGAGCTTTTGTTTTGGCAAATAAACAGACACACTTAATGTTGTGAAAGGATTAGCAGTCCTACAATCTGCATGTCCAGTATTTATCTGGCTCTGCAGTGCATACAAGTGCTGTTTAGTGGACATTGTTCTACACCAAAATCAAAAACACTGTACTGTCCTACATACAGTGTAGTACACAGTACTCCACTCAGAGCTGAAGTGATAGTTATTCATGTGCATCAGAAAGTTAAGTTTCTGCTAAAAAATTAATTTCCTTTTTAAAGTGACAGGAAGATCTAGTTAGCAATCATATGACCCTTTCATTCCTCCAGGCGTTTTGATATTTTAAAATTTATACATCCCTCTCGCTGCAAAGTGTACTGTACTGTGACCCTGTGAAATGCACTTTAAATAATGAAATGAAATGAAATTACACTTTGATTTGATTTAGTTAATGAAGATGCTTAGGCCACTTCGCTGCAGGCCGCCGCACTGAAAATGTCGAGGGCGAGAGAGTGACAGAGTGAAGGGAGGATGGAGAGAGAGAGCCCGGCGAACAGATCAAAGCCATTAATCACAATCGTGCAAATTTTCGATGGCACTCCCCCTATGGGACACTGAGAGAGAGAGAGAGGGGGGGGGCGAGAGGGAGATGAAGAGCTGCGAGGACAGAAAGAGGGAGTTAAAAGGAAGGAAATGAGTGTGTAATGCAGAGAGATGAATGGAGGCATAAAAAGGGAGTTATTAGAGTGGGGATAAATAATGACTATATGAAAGAGGAGAGAAGGGAGGAGAAGGGGAGCAAAAAAAAAAAAAAAAAAATCAGGGAGGATAGGGGAGGTCTGTGTGTGTCTGTGATTCAATGGAAAGGAGGGAAGAGGGGACAGCGACATTAGTCATAAACTACTAATTTATTTCAGGTGAGAGGAATTACACTTTGTGTGTCTTTGTCCTTGTTTGTGTATGTGCGACTGCAGAAGTGTGTGTGTGCTTGTGAATACATGAGTCATCCACATCATCGAGGTAACTTGTGAATCCATTTGGAAAAGTGTTAGAGGCATGTGTGTGTGTGCATGTGTGTTGGCACAGGAGTATTTATGGCCCTAAAATGCATTACTGGTGTACAACTATATCAATGATGTGTGTGTGTGTGTGAAATGTGTGTAACTCTCTGAGCATGGTAGGAGGCAACAGGAACACACCAGCCGAACTGACCTGATTAAATGTGTGAGAGAGTTGTGTGGTTTGTGGGTAGCAACTATACAATATATCCACTGAGATATATTTAGAAAGGACGCAGCTGTGTCTGAGGGCTTCATGCTATATAGAAGTAATATTGATAGGCAAATTAAGAATATCTTATTTTTAAAAATCACATCACCTCGCTCAAAACACTGCACTGGGTACTTGTATCTCCTAAAATTATTTTACTTTAATCCAGCACCATCACTAATGCCTTTCATTTTATGTTCCAACTCTCATATCTTCCTTTGCCTTTCTTTTAAAGGGGACACATCACCACTTTTCCAGGTCTATATATTTATTCTGGAGCTCTATTGGAATATCTTTGCATGATTCACACTCCTTATGTATCTTATACTGGTCCTTTATGCAGCCCCTCAATTCAGGCTCTGTTTGAAAAAAGCTGTTTTCGCTCCTTTCTCTTTAAGGCCCCTCTCTGATGAGCCCGCTCTGTTCTGATTAGTTAGCTTGTGGAGGCTGCCCCTCAGGAGACTTCTTCCAGCTCCAGAGGCTGCGTAAATCAACAGTACTAGTAGGATTTCACTTTTTTTTCTTGTTCTTTACTCATAATGGCAACTTCTCATATATATCTGTATATGTTCGGGTCGAAATCTTGATCCGAAGTATGCAAGTGGACAATCCACCAAAAACCTCAATCTGACATTAGTTCAGTGAGGAAGTAGAATTAACTTTGCAAACAAAGCATTCAGAGCAGGCTGAAGCCCCGGCTTTTGACTTTTAGGGAGCACTAGTATATACATTCACCTCATATTTTGGACCTCTGACCATGTTTAACACAAAGACATCATAACAGTATATAAATGTCAGAAAATCACAAAAAACATAATATGTCCCATTTAAAAGTACCTAAAGTTACCCAAAGGAAACAGTGGAAAATCCTTCTCTGGATCTAGCAAATTCCTTTGGTAATTTCAAAAGAAAATTAAAGACCTATCAGTTTAACTTGGCTTTTGTTTTCTTATTTTTTAGTGTTTTAATCCTGTCTTGTGAAGCACCTTACAGATCCACAAATTCAAGAAGAAAACATTTCAAAGGCCACAATTTTCACAAAAAAATGTCCCATTCCTGTATGATAGGGGATACAATAATGCCCCAAAACAAATCTCCACATTAAAAAGCCGACTCAACTTACTGTATAACCTTCAGAGAGCACTGTAGTCATGAGCTGAAAATGTGCATCACACTATTTGACAGCTTGACAATGTTTAGACATAATTTAACAAACAAATATAAAGGTGTTATTGAATGTGTTCTTGAAATTACAATAAAATTTGTTTACAGTCATTTCTGAGGTCAAGTGAGATGTTAGATTTCAAGAGGAGTAGGTGTAATAAGCTGTAAAGTAGCTTCAATTTTCATCTTTCTTGGTCTGTAGAAAATCTCTGTTACCCTTCTGTTATTTTGTCTACTTGTGTTATTATTTAACAACCTGCATACAACACAGATGTATGAAGTTGAACCCTAACCCTAACCCTAACCCTAACCCATGTTGTTCCCATAGAAACAACCCAGTCATGGGGTGTTTTCTAAATAATATGACAAAGACAGACAATGAAGCAGGAGGAGCAGCAGCTGGCTTTGAGAAATATTATTCAAATGGATTTTTTCCTGAGCATTTTCATTAAAAATGTTTTTTACACAGCAGAAGAGCCAAATAGAAAAAGGGAGAACTTACTACTGTACATAGTGAACACTTCACTAATAATCTGTAGTCATTTAAGCCCCTTTCCCACATGCACTGCAACCCTCAAATTTTCTGGACATTACCTGGAGGAGCTGTATGTGTGAATGCAAATTTCAAAATCAGTTGGACCAGACATTAAACAGACTTTACCATGTCAGCTTCCTAGCACAAAATCCATGTAATGTCTGATTGAGCCCATATGTGAACACAGCAAGTCATTTTCCAGAGAATTCACAGTGAGCGAGTGGGCGTGTTGATGACGTTTCTATCATACGGCTGGCGCTGGATAAATGCAGCAGGCCAGCTAAGCTGCATTGTTTTGATTGGGGCTGAATGCTCCGCTGTGAGGCTAGCGCTAATGGGAGAGAGGACTTCCTATGATTTCTTAACGCTGAATTACAACCACAGCATACTTTTTGCGCCATGTCCTGCCTCCTGCATGCTCTACCCAGGCACCACCCCCTCGCCTAAAGTATTTCCAGTAGGTGAGAAGGCCTCTGACACGGACAATCCCCTGTTGTGCGCAACATGTGTGAAAGGGCAACTCTGGATCGTGTCTGGACCTGATTCTCCAGATATCGTCTAGAGTTCAAATGTGAAAATGGTTTGAGTGTGTGAGGACTGTGCAAACAATGCAGATTAAGCTTGTGTGTGTGTGTGTGTGTGTGTGTGTGTGTGTGTGTGTGTGTGTGGACCTGGATTTACATCCCTGCTCGTGTTTCTGTGTGCTCATTTCCATAGAATTATTTAAGACTGTGTACTGTGAAGCAAATATAAAAGAATGTGTGCATGTTTACAGTAAGACTTTGGGTATGAAGCCTGTGAGCTCTTCAACATTTGATAGATTAATAATTGAATTGAGATGAAATGGGAAGTGTGTGTGTGTGTGTGACTCACTTATAGACAGCATTGTCAGGGTAGTTGGTGTAGCCCACAGCATTAGCTCCTCTCAGCAGCATCTGGAATGGGACGTTGGGGATCAGAGCTCTCAGCTCCTGGAGTCTCTTCCATGGACACTCTGACAGGAACCTCATGGCCACATCAAAGGTAGCACCTACACACACACACACACACACACACACACACACAGGCACAGGCACAGGCACACACACACACACACACAGAGTTGCAGTTTATTTCAGCTTTCATCCCACTTTGATCAGAATTTGAGAATAATATTTCATACTTATCACATTGCCAACAAACACATACACATAAAACACAAAATAATGGATGTTCAGATAAAATATCTGATGATACTCGCACATTCATTGTTCATTCTAACACTTTCATCATTTCATTTTAACGTCACTTTAAAATCTAGGAAATGTTTCAGTGGAAGAGGCGAAAGAAAAGAGATAGCAATCTCTTATTTCCCTTTCTGGGGGAGTAGATTAGCGAATCTCATAACCGTTTATCGTATCAGCCAGAAATATTGAAGGCTCCAGTGGTTTTCTGCTGATCCAACACTGTCATCATTAAATTTCATTTTCGGAGCACTCATAAATTTGGACACAGAGAGAATACTAAGCAAAACTACTTGTTCCCTACTGAGGGAGGAGCAGGAATGCCCTGGAAAAACCCTCTTCTTTATCAATCTTTTATTTATCTTTTTCCCTCTGACTTGGATTTTAGCCTATGTCAGCATCTCCTTAACTACTGGTTTGAAGCCGAAATGGCTCCCAGCAATTCCTATCTGATGTTAAACATATTATATTTATGTTTTATGTATGCACATGGGATATAAAAACATGATGCTGGCCAAGGAATTCATCTGGGATAGCAGAATTTACTCTAATAATTTCATAATGTGAATGATTGCTGACAGCTGGTCCCACATATCAAGACATTAGGCATAGGGACTACTGTACTGAAGTCTGTTTTTTGGAAAGACAAGCAGCTTCCAGTCTCTCATGAAGATGAGCTGAAATAAATCAGTAGGAAGGAGAAAAACAAGCTTTTGATGCAATGCCCATGATTGCCAGGAATGTCTTCAGCATCAACACCCAACGTAATATGCATGAACAGAGGAAAATTACTATGATACGTCTAAATTCCTCCTGGTATAGGTGTTGTGGGAATTTCCTCGCCTGTAGCATCTTTTGTAGGTATGTTGTATATGAGTACATTTTATGAATAACTCTATAATAAAAAAATAATACTAAAAGAAAAACTCATAACATTCATATTGGTAAACTCTAAGCTCTGACAAAAATTTCCCATGTGGGAAAATAAAGTCAGATAAAATAAGCTTCTATCTCATGCTCTTGAGCCAGTAAAGATAAAAAATATTAATATCTATAATTTTGTTACATAAACACAAACATACACCTCATTGGTTATCAGATTTCTGCTTAAGTGTGTAATTATGGCCCTGATGCATTAGACAGTTTATCCGTTCAGTTCAATTTTTATGTCATCTGTGATTCCGTTTTATTGCTGTGGACTGCCTGATTTGCCCTTGTGCTGTCCAGACGTTCATGCTTGTGTGTGTCCACTGCCTGCACCAACAACAGATTGCATTCCTTAAAACATGCAAAATGACTCTGAAAACACTTATTACACAACTGCTGGGCTGAATAAGGCGCACACACCAAAATGATCACGCACAGCAATTAAAAATCTGCAGCTTTACCATCTGATAAATTTGCTAACTGTGAACTGATCTGGGGATCCATATAGATACATTATATGACCCAATTCATATTACTGTATCTTCCATGGCGTAGGGAAGAACGCTATATCAGGAGGGGACTTAATCCTCAAAGGGCTTTCACAGGCTTAATCTCTTCAATGATTCATTCTGCCTCTAAGCAGCTGAAACATGTGAAAGCAATATTCCCTATCCAAGACCACGGCGTAAAAAAGATTCTTGCATAGGGACAATGTGTCAGGATAACAATGTTCAATACTCACGTGGTCATCTCCCTTTAGTGATTTATTTTGTTTCTTAGTGATTCGAGCACAGCATATCTCTGATCACTTTTTAATAAAGTGCATTATATAGGGACCTCCTAACAAGAGAGGATTCGTAGTTGTTCCTCCCGTGGTCATTTAGCGGTTTATGAGGAACCAATTTAAAATGGTACAGTTACAAGCAGTCACTATGGGACAGTGTGTTCTACAGCTGAACTTTTACTGCAGCATGTTAGTCTAATTTGTGTTTCACACCCAGAATCAATATGAGGCGAGAGCATCGGCGGGCAACTGGTGACTCTGGGAACACTGGGATTTAAAAGCTGGGTGAATGAAGGACGTTTAACAGTGGTTATGGGAATCTACAGTACATATACACTCACCGGCCACTTCATTAGCTCCACCTGTGCAATCTAATGCAATCCAATACGACAGCTCTGCCATAAATTCTACATTTACAAAGTTTATATAGTTTCAGTTTTTGTTGACATCATCAGAAAGGTGATAATTCTAATTTGTTTATTATTGAGGGCGTAGTGGGTGCTGGTGGTGTACTGGAGTGCATTATATTGAAAAGTGTTCCTAATATTTTGTTCCCCTCATGTATGTTATTGGAGTGGACAAAATAAGAACACAGTTCCGTATAATGCACCCCTGGACACCTCCACCACGGAGCGGAAGCTTCAGAGGATGTTTAAATCACATTTTTCATGTACGTCAAGATTTATTTGCCAAGTCTGTTTCCATTGCACTTTGTCACATTTTTCTTTTATAGACCAACTTTTCCACCCCAGTGAAGTGTAAAAACCTCTTGTGATATTTTGAGATTTTTTTTTAATTTGCTGCATTTCCACTTTTTTTACGTGCATAAAAATAGTTGGATGGAAACACAACAAGTCCTGCGGCACAGTATGTGAAAGTAAGTGATAAGTGTATTTTAAAAAGGGCAAAAACCGTATATTTAAATGTTTCAAAGAATATACAGTATATATAATAAATAACATGTATCAAAAAGGTTTAGTGGGAGGTCCTCCACTCCGTTTACTGAGTGCTCTGTTTATCCTACAAGGATACTTAACCAGCCAAATTAGCATTCAAATATTTATAAGCATATGAAGACACTGAAAAAGATATAATTATAGTGCAAACTGGTAAAGTCACAGGAAGGTTTCAGGGGGATATTTCTTTCAAGAATTTATTCGGCCTTTTAGTGTTTAAATAATTATGAGAGTACTATACTGTTTTCTCTGAGTCATAATCATATCGTGCAGGAACTACTGACGCCTCAAGAGGATCCACCAGCATATTGCATTCCTCTTTTGTGATTCACACGCTCTCTGCAACTTTTCTTAATTTAGGACAAATTAATCTTATTCTCCTCAGCACATAATATCAGCTCATTACAGAATCATTATATCAAGAGGTGTTTAAACTTCTCCAACTCTTGTTTTACGTCTGACTTCAATGATGTACTTTTGCTGCTCTTGTATAAACGGGAGAAAAACGAGGATATATTCACTTTCTCTAACTTCTTTATGAGGACAGAGTACTGTTTAATCTTCCAGAGCTTTCATTGACAGATTTCAAAACCTGACTCGCACTGAAATTCCAACATTAGTGCTTTATGAGAGAGTTTGGAAGAAAGACACAAAACCAGATGTACTCATTTTTCTCTTTCTGTTTTGCCATAACTAAATACAGTTCAGAGACTATTCTGCAAAGAGATTAGATCTCTCACTTCGTCAATGTGTTTACCGCATTGTCTGCTCAGTTAAAAACAATTGCACGTGGTGTAAAACAGTTGAAGCCTTAAAAAGACATTATTTCGTCTTACTATAAATAATTCATAAGGACAAGTTGATTTCTTTTAAGTTCATCATCATTTAAATTCATGCACAACCCCGCCAATAGCTTCCATTTTGAGATTTTTACCCTGCTGCTGCTTCCCGCTGGCTTTTAACAGATCAGTGGCTTTCAGACACCATGATAAGCCTCAGTTTTGAAAACAGGAAGCTCCTAGTGAATTAACATCTTTAATGTTCAACCACAAAATGGTGTCAAAGCGTGCTTTCTATCAGGTTTTATTGACTGTTATGCACAGTTTCCTGTTTCTGGCACAGATGTGGCCAAGAGAAATAGTCAGGAAAAAAATGATAGAAAGCTGAGTTTGTGCTCATTTATCAGGTAAACATACAGACATGTCTGACTGTCAGCTGTGAGCTTCCCGCTTCCTCAAAAGAGATTTATCATATTTTTTGAAAGCCTAAACGATTGCCCCACTGGATCGTGTTTAAACCCAGTGAGATGCTGCAGCAGAACAGTAGGATCACCAGAAGTAAAGGTATCAGTGAGGTTGTGTTATGCATGATTATAAATGCTAAAAAGGCATTAATATCCCTTAATCAAAGCACTTTTCCCTTTCAGAGGTTGGTTCATACAGTATAATGAGACTTACGGGGACATGGGGCTTCCCTGGAATCTATTCAACTATTTCCTCCAGGGTGAGGGGGCACAAGTTCACAGCAAGTTTTCAGTCTCTCTTAAAAGATTTATTTTTAATGTAATTGTTCAAACATGGCTAAGCTGAATTCATATCATCTTTCTCTGGTCAGTCTCATAATGACATTACAATATACTGGGAGATGGATGTCGGGAAGCATTTAAGCCCTTTCTATCGAAATATCTCCTCAATGATTTACTTTTGCCATAACCTTTTTATCTGTTCAAACATGAGATAAGTAGACAGTTGCTTAATGTGAGATCTGCTCAAAGTGCTCTCCCACTGTAATGAAATATATTGCTTTCTGCTAACTGGTGCACTATGATCGGCTACCGGGAGGAATTTAATCTCAGAAAGGGTTTACAGCACCAATGAGGTTTCACTGGAGACTTACTCTCCAGTGTTTCTATTTTTTTTCTCACTTTGTTCAACCATCTAATGATGAACACAGTCACTGAAACAGAGACCACTTCACACTTTATGTGTTTGTTGTTTAGTTCTTAGGAGTGTTCTTGTGATCTACTCAAAGTACTCCAAGTCATGTAAGTCCAATCATTCAGAGTAGTTTACCATAATTGAGCATTACATTAAATGTTTCAGCCTCAAGAGGTTGACTGGACATATCTCTTCCACAAATGTGCCTGTCCTAAGTGTTTGAGTGTTCAAACAAGGGGAAAAATGAATTTACTCTTTGAAACCAGTTCGTAACAACTGTACTTCACACAGGACTGTTATCAAGAAGTGTTGATAATTGGTCTCGTCACCAACTGTTCAAATATGAGGCACATATTTTCTTTCTCTAGCCAATTTCAGAGCAATTGCACATTATACGAGGACACTATTGGACTGTTCATGCCTCAAGAAGTTTCAATAACGTATGATTTCCTCTATTCACTCAAGAGCTAGGAAAAGGTACAATCATTGTCTATTGAGTGAACTTGCTCAAGACTGACTTGCGGGCAAAGAGATGGAGGAATGAGATATGTTTTCAATGGCATATGATTTTCACAGCTCAAACAACAAAAACAAAGCTGTACAATCACTGTCATCAATAAAACATAGAACCAATCTACACTGAGAAGGATGAGAGAATGGGCAAGTATGAGCATGGCTGTTCAAACACTTTAAAATGGAAGAGCGCATACACAAAGAGTTTAATTAGCATGATAGCCATTGAAAGAAGAAAATTCATGCCATTCTTACATGATCGCTTGTGTACAATGACATACTAGGACAATGTTCTTGGTTATTCCAAATCTTTAGGCCCCTTAAAAATATTCCTGTTTCTTTAATTTCAAGCAAATCATCAAGACACACATCCAGCACAAAGAAACTCACCTCCCCAGTTCTCCAAGCTGAAAAGGTTGTTGAAGTTGTGGCTGACGAATGGTGAGATCTTCTTCAAGTCATGGGTCCGAACTCTGGTTGCGAGGAGCGACTGGTGGGCATCCCTGAAAGTGGTATCCATTAGCAACAGACCTTGGTGGGCACGGACTGCCTTAGCGAACCCCTCGGGACCGTCACGCAGCAACACGTCACGGAAACCTACTGGTGGGTCGCCTAATAATAATAAGCGGGGAAGACAGAAAGAGAAAAGAGTTGAGTTTATGTAGAGAACTAAACAGAGGAGTCATGAAAGGGAAATAGGTTTGTTTTAATGATATAGCAGTTTGTAAGAAGTCAATATCAGATGCTGGAGGAATACTTAACACTGTTTCACAACACTCAAACAAATGGTGCAGATAACTTTATAATGATCAGATCAAACATGTATTCATAATTTCATTTTTTTTAAAAAGGAAAAAACTGTTAGTTTTTATAAAACGACAGCAGAGTGGGCCTGTAATTGCAGCCATGTGCTAAGAAGAAGGCTGCATACAGTATTTTTGGACTAGTCAGACAGGATCCATGAATAGCGCCTTGTTTATCTGATCTTCCATGTGGTGTATTGACTTTATACAACGCTTAAATGTCTGGCAAGATAAATGATTTACACCAGTGTAACAAGATGCCTGGTGAGCAGGTAAACCAATGTTATTTCCGCAGTGTTCTCTCTTAAATTGTATCGTTAACAAGTCTGATACTTGTCATAACTTCTGCTAACGAGGTAGATAACTGTCTCCTCTCATTGCTGCTCCAATCGCCCTCAGCCCAAGTAGATCAGCTATAAAAGAATACAGGAATTAAAACACAGCAGCCAGCTTATTAAGCACACCACCCACCAATTTGTGAAAATGGATTGCTCCCGCTGACAGTGACTCATATGGCCACGGTTTTCTATTTAAAGTAAGCAGCTACTGTTTAGTGAAACAAGAGATCCAAGAGACTGAGCTTGGTACTGTATGGTTGCCAGCAGAGACAAACTGGTTCCAGGCTGGCTGCTATTGCACTTTTCACGCATTTCTAATTTTGCAGCCTTATCCGGCCTATGACCCTGTTTTTAGCTCCCGAAAATTCTCACGACATCAGCAATCAGAGAGCTGTCATGTTGTTGCAAAGCATACATTTATATTTTATTTTGAGAAGTGTGGAAGCAGCTGTACATGCATTACACTGAAATTACACTCACCAGCCACTTCATTAGGTACACCTGTGCAATCTAATGCAATCCAATACAACAGCTCTGCCATAAATTCTACTTTTACAAAGCTTATACATTTGTCCACCCAATTAACATACATGAAGGATGCAAAATATTAGGAACACTTTTCAATACAATACACATCAGTACACCACCACCTACTACAACTTCAATAATAAACATAAAGTAGATTTATCACCTTTCTGACAACATCAAAGTAGAATTTATGGCAGAGCTGTTGTATTGGATTGGATTAGATCGCACAAATGTACCCAATGGCTGGTGAGTGTATATATTTTTAGCCTATTTAATCAATGTTCTTTGACATATTGACACGCTTTACTTATTCATCTATCTAAAACCCTCTCTCTGACAATTATGTCTGCATATCCAGCTGGCTTGCAGTCCCCGGTCAAAGGTTCGGAAAAGGTTGAGGAGAATGAAACGAGTGACGCAAGCTAACAGATGGACCAGAAACAGAAAAATCACATGGAGCAACATCCATTAAGAGAGTTTTCTGAAACCTTGGGGAACCCAGGATGACGATTATTGGCCATGTTGGCTTTAGATGAGTGTTTCTAGGTAGCTTACAAGACTGTGATGTCATGCAGTAGCAAAAGGGATGTACTGCAACTGCTAAAAGCCTGCATAAAGACGAATGAAAACAATGGCTGTAGAACTCCCCAAGGCAAATACTCCTATTTCCAGTTTATTACAGCTGAATGGTCCTCAAAAACAAACAAGTAAGACATTGCAGAGTGTGCTGTATGGACACAGATTTAACCTTCTATCCTAATCTTTCTCACTTTCCTCTCTGCCTGGCAATTAAACACAAGAACAACCAGAGGCATTAAAATATTGGAAGCAGAATTGGGATCTATCCTTGCTGCAGTGTGTACAATCATCAAACAGTTAGACTAGTTAATGAGGTACTATCTGCCTGCTAGCTTGTCCTCCAACTCTGTCCCCCTCTTTCTCTTCCCCCTCCCTTCCTCTTTCTTTCTCTCTCTCTCTCTCTGCACAGTCGAATATTTGCTCTTGACCTTTTATTGTTGTACCTCATCCCTGAAAACAAATGATCTCTCCTATAATTGTCTCCAAGGCTAGCATGTGCAAGATGAACTCCCCCTCGCATACACACATATGCGTAAATGTAGATACATTTGTGCACACGTTCTAACACAAACACACAAAATGAGCTCACTGAAACACACAGGCTAGATGAGCTCTGTGAAATCACATTGTCGAAGCAAATAGATACAGACACTTTGAACTTATCAAGATCTGCGTGTAATACTGAACACTGGGGAACACACCACGCACACACCTACACACACACAGAATACACTCAAAGCCCTCCTCCCATTTCTCGCACTCATGCAGTCTTACAAAACTCGCTTGCTATGTTTTTACCACTCGCGCTGTCTTTGACGCATATGCCTCAACACAATAGAGAAAATGAGGGCATCTGCACTGGGATTACAGTGACTAAACAATGGCCTGTGCATATAGTCAGTGTTTGAGTCTGTGTGTGCATCGTGTTGTACAGAGCAGAAACCAAAAAGTAGTAAAGAGAAGTCCCATGCGGTTGCTCGTGCTTGACAACTGACCCACTTAAAAAAACACACACACTTTGCATTGAAAAACACCTCACTCCCACTCCCCACCTTTTTGACATACTTGACCTGTCTGTCCTCTCTTCACACTTCTGTTTTTCTCCTCCAGCATACGGTAGATAAAGTGAGCTACAGTGCTCTATGGTGCTACTTTATTTGCAATTTGTGTAGGAGACGATCTCCTAACAATGACAGCTTGCCTTGTCTCTGTCCTGAGCTGACATCTGTCTACCAAGATAACTGTTAAATGTCTTGCATATTTTGTGTTTAGGAACCTTTTCATTAGCAGATCCTGGAGGGGTTCCTAATTAGTGCTTTATTAGAGTCGGGTGTGATTGAACAGTCGTTCAGCTGAGCCTGCACATGTTAAATGCAGGTAGATGTGTTAGTGCGAGATTTAAGACACACGCTCAATGTGTTGTCTGCTACATGTCTCATTACAGTGAAGATATTGACATCCCCCCTCCCCAATATAGTTTTGAATTCACAACAGACATTCATTTCTTATACTACATAAGATATTTACAATGAATTTATGTTTAAAATGCTTCTCATTTAACCAAAACCGCCACAGAATGAGAATTTGTTTACATCCAAAAAGTTGAATGTGAGATGTGAAACAAACTGAAAGAAATGTTTTTAGAGAGAGAACAAAGAAGAAAAGAAAATGTTACTTTGCACTGCACACATGAAAAAAATATAAGTATCTCCAGGTTTCACAAAGCCAAATTTAAGACTCTTTATGGCTCCTTTTTAAAGCTACCTGAAAATGAGTTTTGGACCTAAACAAAAGTAAAGAATACAAAGCTGGCCAAAGACAGGCCTTTTCTGTTTGAAGACGGCTAATGAAAGCATCCAAAACTAGAAACAGGTAGAGAGAGAAAGACTGGGAAAATTATTAAAAACATTAAATCTGTCTGTGTTAAATATCCTTCCTGTGCATAAGTTGTGTTTCTACACACACAAATTGTGCATATAGCATTGTGCATATTATACCGTACAACTTGTTATACCTTAATCCTTAGAATGGAGATACAGCGTATGGGAATCACAACGGGGAGGTGGGAAGTAGTCTGTCATTTTTATTAGTAATTCTTCCTAAAGCTTGCTCAGAGGCATCTGGTGATTAACCTCTAGATGTCCTCCATTAAATAAATCCAGACAATAATTGGAACAAGGTGTACTTCAACACCATCGATGAACCACCAGCAATCTGGGTTCAGAGGGAACGTTTCAGACTACAAATCCTAATTAGAAAATAATGGTCTTTGAGCACTTAACAGGTTCTGTCAGGACACCTTCGCCTTGCCTTTCAGGAATACTTTTCCTCCCTTCTCTCCTCAGCATGGAGGGAACCCCCAGAATTGCTGTAATAATTACTCTTTGTCCTTATCTGTAGATGTAATGTTTTGCTCTTCTTTTCTCTGTGGGTGTCAAACATTAATAGTTCTTCCTCTTCCTCGTCCTCTACATCCCCATGTACTGTATTTATCTAGATCGATTCATCTATCCATATCTTCCCGCCTGCCAATATATTCGCCTGACCGTTTTCTGTGCATATAGGGATTATATGCTGTCCAAACCCTCCCATCTTTTCATAACCCCTTTCTCCTTCCATGCCCCTGTCCCTCCCTCCATCCCTCCCTCCACAGAGTGTGATAATACAGGCCTAATCCCTCTCTTCTCTCAATCCCTCAGTCAAATGAAAGAAAGGATATAAGCACATTACAAATCTCATTACTAGGCTTTAGGTATGCCTCTGTGCGTGCCTGTGCTGCATTCAACTACCTCATCAGCTGCTTATAGTATGTAAGTGGGGGTGTGTACACAAAGGGCGTCTTCCTTTAGAGTACCTGCTCACTACAGTATATGTCTGTGCCAGTTTGTGTGAGTGTGTGATTTTAGTGTGTTCATGTTATGTGTGTGTGTGTGTGTTTGCTTTCCCGAGGCAACGATAGCTTTCACCACAAGATTTGCATAAGTAGACAAGTGGTGGATAAGCACGGAGAAACACACTCACTCACATGCAGACGTACACAAACACAACAGATTATTCTGTCCTATTCTACTTCATTCCATCTCGCTGTGCATGTTTTTTACATGTCAGATTTGATTTGGTTATGCCTGATTATGATTCATATTATTCACAGTATTTTGTTATAAATTCATGTTTACTGGGCACGCCGGGGTATGTGCTGAGGCAGAACCGGGTGCTGATAAACATGTCAAACAGTAACACTGGATTACATGCTGTGAATCCTAGACAATCCTCCACCTAACAATAAAAATAATAAAGAGATATAATTACATATGGTAATGCACAATACTATAACTTAAAATATTGCCAAGCGTAATTAATACCAGGTTTGATTTCAAGAAAATCTTTGGCATTATAACTTTAACCTTTCAAAATTCACGAAGACATAACAATTGGTGTGGAGGGAAAAAAAAGAGCTCCACTCCAGAGACTCTAAGTGGCTCCGTGAGCCCATCAAAGAGCTCAGCTTGGCCGTTGGCTTTTCTGCGACACTTCAGGGGTGCTGGTGCAGAGCAGGGTGAGAAGCGAAGAACTTCTTCCTTCACAAACAATGAACTACACCCTCTCACCGCTGTACTCACAGCTCAGCAGAGCACTCTGGGCCAAAACCCTTTTCCTCCCCGAGTGCTAAACTGAGCCATTTAGGAAGGCTTTTCCGCCTTCAGCTATCGGACTGTTCGACAGCCCATTTGTCATTTGGTGGGTGCTTTTATCCAAAGTGCCCTACGGTTCCACAAGTGTTTACATTTTTAGCATGGGTGCCCCAAGGGAAATGAAACCCATCACCCTTGCAGTGGTAGTAGCCAGCTTAATTAGTCCAAATGTAATAAATGCAATAAGGATAACGTATTGTCACCTTATTATGGCAACTGCTCAATGGCATTTTCTAGTGGCGAGACACATTTTTCACAATTTAAATGTAGTATCAAATTAACAGCCACTGGTCTTGTTGACACCTAAACTGTTAATAACTATTTCATTGTTAATGGCTCCAGTATTTTCTGCTGTGGTATAATATAATGCCTTATTTTAATCACTGACTTAAGAGAAATGTGATTTCGGTATTGTTAACGGGTAATCAAAATGTGCAAAGCATTGATCAGCAGAACAGTGTTTGATCGACATACCCATGCTGACATGAGGGATGACAGGGTCTATAGCGGAGGGCTTGGCCTTGACTGGTATGGGTGTGGTTGGTCCATTCACCATCACATGACCTGGATGTGAGAATGAAAATACAGAATACATGTTAAATGCAGCCTTACTACATATCGAACATCCTATAAGAGAGTGAAGTTGGATTTTTGAACTTAAGATTTGAATCAGTTAAGTGTAACATCCTCCTCTAGTGTTTATACACTGACCGAGGTAGTGCAGTAGTTTCTGGGCTCGGTTCTGGGTGGGTTTGAGGTTGAAGAGCTCCTGATTCTCGTCGATGAACTGGGTGTCCACTGTGGAGTGGAGGAACTGGTGGTTGGAAAAGACATTCTGGAGGAACGGGATGTTGGTCTAGAGATGAAGAGACAGATGGACAAACAGAGGAGACTTTTAACTTTAATAAGATTTCACAACCGCACAGTCTGAGCTTCAATAGACAAACACACATGTGGAGCGGAGGCAGAAAGTCAACTGTTGAAAGTAATTACATTCCATTTCTATTTTGTTGTTGTTTGTTTACCTCAAAAGTATTATCATGGCAATTAAGCTCTCTAAATTAACAAAGAGAGGGAGAGCAGAGAGAGGAAAGAAATGCAATTGTTAGAGTAAATTTCATTATTTGGTTTCATTTTAATTCTTTTTCACTCTTGTAAGCTTGTTTTAACGTTGTGGGTAGGTACTTTGAATTACTGTAAGAGGTGGAGAAAGTACAAAGGGGCTAAACAAAGGAGGGAGATTGACAGACAGAGGAAGTGGGTACAAGATTATTAGAGAGAAAAGAGGTAAGAGGGAGTGTTAGTTGGAGGGATAAGTGAAAGGAGGCTATGTTAATATATTCTTGGAGCAGCTTTAGATGTGTTTAAAGTCCCTAAAGGAGGGTAAAGAGTGAAGGAATATACACTGTGTGAAAAGGTTACTTCTCAAAGTTTGCTAAAAGTGTCTTTGCATATGACCCAATATGCTAGATTTATAAGGGGCATTTTAAAGAGTAAACCCCTGCCACTCATGACCCAGCATCCAAATATCCCTTTTATTTATACGTCCACACATACACACAAACAGAGCTTAGACCCAAGAGAAAAACAGAGACCCTCTGGGTGTTGGGTAAAAAACAGCTCCCCCCAAGCCCAGAAATGTATCATCCACCTCACTGTCTAAAGATAGATCTCTCTTACACACTAGAGTAAGGATACAAAGGGCATTTAAAGTATATGAACACATGAGACATAACCCACAGATGGACAGAATTTACAACCACAATTTGGGCGTTTAACTGACAGTCAAACCCAGAGTGACTTGAAATAATTGCTGCAGCACAATCACCCAGGAATCCCATAATTGGGAGAGGCGAGTCAGGCAATAAACAAACCACACAGACACACACCTCATTACCAGCGCTGAGAGAGAGGAAGATGTAGCGAAGAGATCAATGTGCTCAGGCAAGGAAAGCGCATGTTGGTCATGCCAATACAGCCAAAATTAGATGTACAGAGAAGAAAAGCAATGAAAGAACAGAGACAACAGCAAATATTTCAGGTGACAAAGAAAAATCGAATTCCAGAGAGAAGGAGTTACAGCAGAAAAAAAGATGCATCTTCTGCTTTGTCAATGTATAGAACGGCTTCACCCTGTCAGTAAAGGACCATTAAGAAATTGAGAGACAAAACTGTGTCTGTCTTTCCAGACATTCACATTACCAGAGAGGGAAGAGAGGACTTCATTTTCTGGAGATACACACACACTTACACACACAAAACAACAATATATTCTCAGCCTCCTGCAACAGGGAGAAGAGCTGGAGAGGAGCTAGAGCCGAGGGATTCACATGGCTGTGTTGCATGCCAAGCCTGGGGCTACAAGCTGTGGACCAAAACAAAAAAAAGGATTTCTGCCGATAATAGTTCTGCAAGATGAGTTCAGGAACCTGTGGACATATTCTCTTCCATTAATAGTATGTGCCAACAATAACAGTGTTAAAATATATACTGCTGCCTAACATACCTGTCTCTTTGAGGAAAATAAGCAGCCTCAGAAAATCTAGCTATTTGACATACTATATATTTTTATTGGATCAAAATTAAATTTGACTTCTGGATAGTCAAATGCAAACTGGCAATGTAAGCTGGTTAGGTTTGAATAAATGTGGTTAAAAACACTTGGGCCTAATAAGTGCTAACAACACAAACAGATTTTTGACTACAGGAACCTGTCAATTTCATTTTTTTTTTTTTTTTGCTAAGTAGTTAAAGGAATTTTGGGAAATACACACATTCATTTTTGCAAAGAGCTAGATAAAATTAATACCACCCTCAAATCTGTGTGGTAAATTTGAAGCTACATTTACAGTGGCTGGTTAGCTTAGCTTAGCATAAAGACTGAAATCAGGGGCAAACTGCTAGCCTGGTTCTGTAACAAAATCCACCAACCAGCACCTAAAGCTCATTGATATACATGCTATATCTTTAATTTGTAGAAAAACCGAGGTTTAAAACTGACATTTGGTTTTTGTTAGCTTAGACAGAGCCACGCTAGCTGTTTCCCCCCCGCTTCTAGTCCATATGTTAAGCTAGGCAAACTGGCTGTAGCTTCAATTTTACGTTACTGTACAGATATGAGAGTGGAATCAACTCTTTCATCTTAACTCTAGGCAAGAAAGCAAACATTTAACCAAATATTTGAGCTGATAACATTAAGAAACTGCTGGATGATGTTTTGAACAATTTTGACAAGTAGGTGAAAAGAAAATAATTTATTCATGTCTGAGTCTTTACTGACAAATGGCAAATATTTTGCCCGTCTGCACAACCTCAGCAAGCACCACAAGGACAACGACAAAGGTCAAAAAGGAGCACAAAAAAGTACAACCAAAAAAAAAAAGAAAACTGAAAATGAAAGAAGAAAAAGTTATGATTTGTTATTTCTTTCTTTGGAAGACAAGGTTTTTTATTGGGCCTTTGGGTATTTGATGTTTTACCTGCACCTGCAAGTTTGGAATTTTCTCTCATTTTTCTGTTTGATGTAATCTTCATCTATAATTTAAATATGTAAACAAACTAAATAAGTGAACATAAGGGGAAAAGTAATCAAAAGGTATAAATAAAAAAACAGGAAGGCAGAGACAGTGCGAGATGAATAACACTAACAGTCGGTATTAATGAAATACTCAGAAATAATGGAGAGGGAAGATAGAGACACCATTAATACATGGAGGTTTGTCCTTTTCCTCTCTGCTGTACCAGATCAATGTGTTCATTATCAGGGTGCTCTTTATGCCTGTGGCTACCACACACACTCTTTCTCCATGTTCCCCTAATGATGTGAAACACACACTCTAAAAAAGCCCCCCCCCCCTTTGGTCTCTCCCTTTCCACCACTCAGTATCTCCTCTGTATTTTTCTGCTCAGACTTCATCCTGCTCTCTGTGATATCACACACATCCACTACACAATCACTCAACAGAGGCCCTTTCCTGATTTGGATGCCCTGTAACGACTGCTTGGTTACAGCTCTCAGAGCTATGCTCACAGCATGCAAAACACACACACACACTTTCTTGCCTGAGATGATTGTGGCTCCTGTTCCCAAATACTTTTCAGATTGCAAACACAAGCGCACACACACACAGCTTTGAGAATTGTATTACTTTTAGAAAGTAAGTAAACACATTTGAATGTGAATTAATGCTCACACAAGCTCTCGTTTACACACACCCACTCTCTCTGGCAGCAAACTTTATTTAACTTACACATACGAGAATCTGTATCAGGAATCACTGACTCATTTTGGTGCAAACTAAATCGCATTCTTTTTTCATTCACCAAAAAATGACATCTGGCTTTGACTACCCCCACTTTTATTGTCACAGCACTCTGTTTATCACCAGAGAAGTCTGTTTTATTGCTACTCTGCTCACAGCGGGTCATTATCGCGCTTGTTGCAATCAGCTTTACTAGTGACTGCCGAAGCAACATAGTGAGCTAAGTATTGATGTCCCAGGCTGTTGCCTAGAAAACACAAGTCAGCTCAACACATCATCACCTTAAAACACTTTGACTATGGTTGCAGGGCATCTGCTGGTTTCAAGAAGCTAAAAGTACTTTGTTTAAATTTAAGTCTGACTTCTAAGAAAAAAAACAAAGCAAAACATTTTGCTTCAGGAATGCCAAACTTTTCATCCAGCATCCAAATGTTGTTAATAATGACAGAATTTACAACTGATAGTAAAATGCAGCCTGTGTATCTCAGGGGGAAAAAAACATATCATCTGCTATTTTATGTATCCTTGTTGTCTACAATCTGTCTGCACTGGGATTTGATCTCATTTTTCACTACACCAAGCAGGTGAGTAGGTGAAACTCCAGCAGCAAAAAACAGACAGGTGTTACTGTCCAGACTGCTCCTAATCTTACCTTGCCATGAAATATCTTACAGCTCTTAAACAGCAGGGAAATTAAACGGCAGGTTATGTTTTTGAGCTGCTCTGCATGTGAAAATTTCTATCCACGTTGAAAACATTTGTACCCCATTGGAAGACGTTTTCTCACCAATACAAAGAAAAATCAATTACAATCTAAAGGTGGTTTCACAGATCTGATTGAATTCTGAATGTACTGGGAACATATAAACCTTTCATTAACACGCTTTTCCTTAAGATATTTTAAGGAGTTTCACATGCCTCTACTTGTGCCACTTTAATATAAACCCCAGTTTAACTCCGTTTTCAAGCCTGAAGTCAAGTCTGCCCCTCTAGTGACACTAATGTGGACTCCAACACTTTCTGTTGTGCCCCCTTTACTTCTGCAACTATGTGCACTGTATCATGGCAAGCACAACAACCTGAGGTAAGAGAACTACACCTCCATCATTTTAAATGTATAAAGTAGTTTCAGAAAGAGGTCAAGATCAGAGTTCATCAAACTGAACACTGTGTAGTGTCATAGTTCACTGGTAACACAGCTCTCTGCAAATGTGATGTAGAAAGTGAACAACATCACAGAGGCAATGGTAGAGTTGAAGACAGACACTGGCAGACAGCATCCCACCATAAGTTAATTATTATGTTGACCAGAGATTGTAAACACATACTGTTTATTAATTATTATTATTAATTATTATTAATTATTATCATCATCATCATCATCATCATTAGCCATAAAGAAAGTTGTCAAGTCATTTTGCTAAAACCCACAAAGCCTCATGGTGACCCTGGAGAAAAAGTCAGGGTATCACCAAATCAGTTGGAATCACCTTCTGGGGACCATGAACGTCTACAAAGGGCAGCAGGGCAATCCATCCAATACTGGGTAACAGTAAGGACCAAAGTGGTGGACTGACATTGCCATCCCTACAGCCAAGCTGCTTGTGTGGATAAAAACTCAGGATGTCACTCTGCTCCTGCACTCCTTTCATTTGATGCCCGTATTGGCTTGCATTAGATAACAAATTGCCTATAAAGCCAAGAGCAGGCTTGGTGGAATCCTGTGTAGTAGCAGCGTCTCTTTATTCTGCTGCTCACCTGTATCCACCTTCACTCAAAGGTCTTTTGTAAACAAGACAGCCCTGTACTTGCTCCTGGTTGAGATCAGGCCCTTAGTATCTTTTAGCATCTTCAAATGCAGACTAAAGACCCACCTCTTCATGAAAACATCTGGACTGACACCACTTGAACCTAAATATCATGTTGCTTAGCATATTTGAGTGATCACCACTTGCCAAATGTCTTATTTTCTGTCACACACATACTGTATCTTGCCCTAAGAAAAACACTCTCTGACAGCTTGTGTTAATATACAGTTACTTTATGCAAAACAGGATACAAAAATAAAACGTCAAAGACAGTAAAGGTGCAGATTTTGAGCTTGGATTTTTTAAAATGTCAAACAATACCCAGCATTACACAGAAACGCAAACACACCTGATCTCAGTCTTCCCCCAACACAAACACTGCCTCTCTCTGTCACACACAGCCTCCACACTCCCTCAGTGATTAGGAGTTGAATAGGGGAGCTGTCAGGTCATTCGTCTTTTCTCTCCTCTTCTCCTCTGTCTCCCCTATCCCCATCCGTCACGCCTTAACCACTGGCCCGGACACATAAACAAGATCAACACACATACAGCCCGCGGAGTGAATGTACACACTCGTGTAGACACAGAGGGGACCTCTCACACTCATATCAGCTACAAATTTACTCAAGACATAGCCACAATAACCACACACACACACACACACACACACACACACACACACACACACACACACACACACACACACACACACCTCTGTGTTTTACAGCAACCTACAGGCTGCAACAAGCAGACGCATACAAACTCAAGTAGATATTTATAATGGGAGACTCTTGGGAATTTAAGGCTTAAAATGTAACACACTTAGACAAAAGAAAAAAAAACACACTAATACACACACAGACGCTCAGTTTCATGCTGCTGAGATGTTTTAGTGTCAGTTGGTTGTTAATGACTTTGCAGTCAACTGACTGGTTTGTTAGAAGGTCAGCAGGTCAGTCACTGCTTGTATGTGTCTGTCTGCACTTTTCCTTACCTGTGTGGGAATGTATGTGTTTATGTGTCCAGAGGTAGTGATGCAAGATATTATCGGCATGTCATCGGTATCGGCCCATATAAGCTCTAAAATGAAATATCGGCATCTGCCATTTCTGCCGATTACAAGAGGCCGATTTGTTGCCTTCTCCTCCGCTGCCTGACTGTGTTTCCCTTTAGGGACTGTTTCACCCTGATGGTCCCGGTGCTCTCAGCTAACGTTAGCCCCGGCTGTGGGAAGAAGCAGCTGGTCTGACGGGCTGCTTGAGTGAAGTGGGGCCTGTGGAGGAAGCACCGGGACCGTCAGGGTGAAACACTCGTTGAGGTTCAGTTTTTTTTTCTAGGTGAAAGGAAAAAACTACAAATGACCATCAACTTATTCACCGAACAAGCAAAGCTCATCCAATCTCAGTGGCCTGTGATGTGCCTGCAAAATGTTTTTACTGCCAACATCTCTCTTTCACTCATTCCTCGCTTCTGTCTCACATCCAAACTCTTTACCAATGTAACAACTTTGTGCATGACTGTTTCAAATTAAATATGAAATCAGTGTTAGACATCTGTCACAAGACTTTTTTCCTAAATGAAATAAAAAATCAGAACTTGAACAGGAATAACTCCTATCACTGCTCCGTGGCAGAGCAATTTTCACCTCCAGTTCATCAGAGGACCTGTGGCCAGAAATATTTACATTGTAATAAGCTCAGATGGTATGAAGAAATCTGCTAAAATATGAATAAATATGAATAAATAAATTGACAAGGACCATTTCTTTCTAGGATGACAGTTTTAATGTCTGTCTCTGCATGCATCTGTGTACCTGAGACTTCAATGAATCAATGGCCATGTAAATCCAGCTATGATCCCTTATTGATTTCAGTAAAACTTCATAAAGCACTGCAAAGTAGCAGCTGGAGGGGAGAAAAGTAATCTTTAACCTTTGGGACATTTCAGACACAGACTGTGCCAGCTGTTTCCAATGGGAGGACATTCTTAATGCGTTTCAACTGCCTCTCTGTTAGCAGACCAGGGAGCTGGCCATGGTGCTGAATTGGCCTCTGATCATAGTGCTGAACTTGTCAGACATACTAGACAAATGGTGTCACTGGGGAAATCCAACAGATATTGCATTGTTGTCAAGATACCTCTAGCATATCTACAGTGTTCAATACGAACAAAAGTTCAAAGTTTAAAGATAAAGCATGAAGAGTAAATGTTTTTGGAGCCAGATGCTCCAGAAGTGGAAAGGCTCTAGGCTTGCCAATTTGCCCCAGTGTTCAATACTTTTCAGACAATACATTTACAATAAAAGGACCAGCTGATTTGTCAGTTTCTCCGCTAACGGCAGTCTCATAAGGAAAGCTTTCTGTTTTGAGTTAAAAGCAAGTGGCAATTTTTTTCAAGTGCTCTGAACTATAACTGTAGATCTAACCACTTACATGTCAATCCCTGCCTACGTACTGAAGTTACTAAAGGTCAAACTTTTCTCTAAGGACTATTCCAAGTAATTCTGGGAAGTGTAGGAAATTAAAAGCTGTACCACAGGATGAGATGACAAGGCAGGTTGAGGAAAAGTGAATAAAACAAAGGTAAATTCCTAGATGCCAATTGAATGCTCCACATGTCACAAAACGAGTACAAACTACTAACTTTTAAATATTTTCAAGATAACCATATGAGACAAGTGTTTCTCTACCACCAAGAGATACATTCACCCTGAACCCATAACTAATATGTGAAATGTTTTCCTTAAACAGGGTGACTCAGACTCATCTGGTATCAACAAATGGGAATGCTGAACTAGCTAAAAGAAAGGGCTTCTTAAATTCTTTCAGGGACCCTGAGACACAAGCTTATTTAAACAGATTGCTACTTAGTGGTATTTTGGGAACCTTTAAGCAGTAGGCCTGTGACGCATTAAACGACTCATGATGTACTCCAAACCCACTGAGTGTGTCGGTCTTAGACTCTGATAGCAGGTGTTTGGTCTCCTGTGTTAATTATACTTGAACTTGTGAATGATCATCTCACTATTGGTATGTTGCAAAAAAGAAATTCAACCAGAATTAATGTTGTGGGTTGTGACATAGTCGGTACTGAAGACTACTGGGCATGAAGACGTGGTATCAAACATGTGAACTCCAATTCTGGCATCTTAAAATAAAAAAAAATATTTTCAGTAATTGATACAGCAATGCACCATTGTCAGTGACATTTATGAAAACCTAACAGACCTTAAAAAAATAAACAAATTATTGGACAAGGGCCCCTTCTGAGAGTTTTGAGATAGTATTAAGCAGCAGGGTATCCTTCAACCTTTTATAGCCTGGGGACAACATTAGGAATTCATAGTCTCACTCTGGGATCCCAGCTCAATAAACCCTATTACTGCCCATATCATAAGGGCACCCACCAGAAGTAGAACTGGAGAATATTTGGTCTTAAATTATAGTATAAACAGATTTTTTTTTACTACAAAAACAAAGTCTGCTATAATTTTGACCTTCCTTTATGACATGGGACAACAACCTAAAGTGATTATAAACCTCCAACAGTTGTTAAGGGGGGACTACATTTCTAGAGACAATAATAGTACCTACTGACTTTAAAGGCTCATTCCATTTTGTAATTATGCAACATGGTAAACAATATACTTACTTAACATCAGCATGTTAGCATTGACATGGCGTCAGCCTCACAGAGCCACTAGAATGACTGCAGACTCTAGTCTTCTTATCTTATCTGTAATCCTATTTTATTGTCTTGTATTTTATTCTGTTTCATGCTCTGTTCTTTTATTTGCCTGATTAATTGTGCTGCTGAAGTGTTTTTTTAATCTCGACTTTCCCATGTAAAGCACTTTGTAACTTTGATTTGCAGTCAGCAGAGTATAGAAGAAAGTCTTAGCACCATTTCTTTTTAACACAATTACACTTAAAACTTATTGTGTTTAAAGGACTGATTTTAATCACTTTTTTGATTCAAGTATCAAGTTACCAGTTGTATTAAACTTCAAACTGCAGTGCTCTGTGTGCCTGAAAGTATAAAGCCAGGATGGGAAACCAAAACACAGATTCTCTTCTAACAGTGACAGGGACACATTTTCAGGCTCCAAACTATTGGCAGTATGATGAATTTAATTTTGCTGAATCATTTTATGAGTCTGCTATTTCGGATGCCAGTTAATTGTTAGCGGATGAGCTTCAGGCAGTGGAGTTTGATGATGACAACTTATTATGGCAGTTCCTTTGGTAGACTATTACTCATGTCAATGGATAGAGGTAGATGTGTGTTTTAGTGTGTTTTAGGTTCCATCAATGTGATACGATTTTTAACTGAACAACAGAAGTATATCTATAATAAACAAACTATCTGTATGGCAAGATAGATTAAAGTGAATATGAATTTGAAAATTTTAGCTCAAGAATGAAACATGAAGTTCATTCTTGCTGGGAGGCTTCATAGTGCGAGAAGAATAATTCCTAAATATTATCTCATTACTGATAACTTACAACAAAACTGTCATGATCACTTGATTATATCAAAGCAATATTTGGAACAATTGACGATTTAACTTTTGCAATGTTTAAACTTCAAAAGCTATAGTAATTTATAATCCACAGACTAATGTCAGCTGTAATTGACCACCTTAAATTATGACCCACTACTTTTAACAGTCTACACAAAACTATTAGATGCAATGTGCATTTCAACCAAAAACCTTGCAATTGACATGTTTTCTCACTTCAAGTTCACATATAATCTTCATATCATTACTATTTAATATCAGATTGCTCATCTTTGATATCAAATTACTTCTAACTGTTATCCTCCCAATGATGCCTGTGACACTTTTTAAGTCATGAGTCACCGTTTAAAGAGATCCCAAGGCTATGGTATTTTTGTAAAGCATGCGGTAACAGTTTAGTTTTATGTATGAGCTTCTATGAGGTTCAAATAGTCTAAGGTGCAGTGAAATAAAGAGAAAAATCAATTGAGGTATAAAAAGCCCAGCAGACCAAAGTATATAAACCCTAAATGTGCAGTACACAAAAGGGGCACATCACTACAGAGTAGAAATACATTGGGAAAACATATATAACAAAAATGAAGCACAAGAAAATTAACCATGGTGCCGGGAGAAAACTTGATGAATCCTTAAATTGTGAGCTCACAAATCTTATAGGAACTTGTGATATATTGCACAGCAGTGTAGTTGCACGCTGAGCAACACTACCAGTCTAGTTCATGAGTACTGACTGCACACTCAAAACTGATATACTGCATCACTTCAAACACATTGTCGTGTCAAGTTTGGGCTGCCAGTGTCACACAATATCCTCCAAGGGTTTGTACTCTCAGTCACAAATGTTTTCCACACTAGAGCAGATAAGGGTGTTTAAACTAACTCAAGAGATACAACAGACTGGTTGAACATCATGATGGCTGCAAGCTAAAATAGGTTAGGAATACATAATAAATCAGGTGCAGTTGTTTCATGGCAAATTTATGGTAAACAGTAAAAAAGCAATTTCAGCTATAAAAGAAGGAAAATATGTAGAATTGGATGACATATGGTTAGAAATTGCTAGAAATTTACTCTAGACTTTTTTTTTTCCATTTACTGCCTTCTCTATCATCCATCGTGACACAATAGCCCACATTTTAATGTGCACTTAAGGCCATATTTTTAAAGACATTGTTTTATACTCAATAAAAATGTCTCAGCCCATTAGGAAAATGTTCATTTCCACAGGATTACCAGATTCCTCCCAAATCCTTTGTCACTGTTTAATTACCTTTCCCTTTCCATTAAAACTAACATCTACCACATAGGTTAAAATTAAGGCCACACAAACCATGTTGCTTATTAGAGATCTCCATTATTACATTCTGTATGATGTTGGAAAGAAAAAAAAACTGTAAAAAACAGACACTCTCCATTTGCCCCCAGGATAATGGACTACGTCTTGATGTACTGTTCTGTCAAAGTAATGCATCTTATCTAATGGGCACTCTGTATTGATGACCACTGTCAGTGATGAAAAGGTGATTCATCCATGTATCTCCTCTAATAAATACTGAGCAAAGATAGCTGTACTCCTGCTCAAACCAAAATAGAATTGTTGACTCAACAAACAAGACCGTTTAATCCTTCCCTTCTATCTATGGCTCAGCATGATGCCTTTAATGCTAAAACATCCATAGTCTCTATTTTCAGGGAGTAGGGGAGCCCAGAACACCAAATGACTAACAGCCGCCTCTTATTTACCAAATGTACTATAACTGTCTAGATTTCCTCAGCACAGAACATCATGCATTATTTATTTGAATATTTTCATAGTCTTATCATGGTTGCCTGTGATTTTCTAGTCAGTATTTATAGGTTTTCACATTTGGTTTTTTAATGCTCTTTGATCAGGGCTTCTGTTCCTCCTCCTGTTACTCCATGTGTATGTGTGGTCTTATCATGAGACAGTGTATACATTTCATGTGTGCTGACTGTAGTGCTGATATGGCTGTCTGGCAGCGGTACCTTACAAAGTTACAGACCTTTATAAGCCGTAACAGCAGGGAAAGAACTAGTGAAATGTGGCTCCATTCCATTTAGTTGTGCCAGTACGCCATGCCAGTGAGCCAGCATGCTTAACACCAGGGATCTGGCACTCCTAAACTGAATTCAGACATTTATTAATGTTATTAGCTACACCTGCATTCGACTAGTCAAAATGCCCTACTGTGAGAAAGGTCTATTAGCTATGTTTACTCACACAGCCAATAATCCAATCATAATGCGATTAAGAGGGTAATGTGAGAGAGGTGGAGCCCATGTAAACAACATGCTCTGGTTCTGTTAATGCAATTATTCTCCGTCGGAATAAGCTTAATCACAGTAAGCTAGGGGGAGTAGTTCAATTTTAGTGGCATTATTTGAGGGCATTTCAGTCATATAAACACCTTAATCTAACTATGATACTCTATTGGAAATTTAACAGCATTTTGCAACACATGGCGCTCCAACTGCTTGATGTCACATGCCAAAGATGTCAGCTGGTGAGACACTTGAGTCTGCTCTTCTACTGCATTGTCTTGACGAGCACTCTCTGGGCTATAAACAAACTTTCTGTGCTTTGAGCGAAATTTACAGAGTGGCACATCGTTCTTTGTGGAAAACGTCCCTCTACAATGTTAAAGGTACTGTAAAAAGAGTAGCTCAGAGCAGAGTTTTACTGCAGTGTTCAAAGAGGGATAGCCACAAGGGCAGACAACAGTATTATCACGTCAGAAAACTAGGGAAACAGTTTAATGTGTGCACGGTTTGGGTTCTGTTACAACTACTGAGTAGTGCCTCGCTCAGATTATTAGCCATTATCTGGTTATTATATGCAGGTAAATTTGTTAATGTGCACACTCTTTCTGTAAAAACACACACATACATAAACACTGCTTTTCTAATACAGAATTAATGCCGAGAAACAACAGCTTATTTCAGGGGAAACAATCAACAAACAAAATCTAATTTGCAATCTTTTCATTTGCACCTCCCAGCTTTGTATTTCCACATTTAACAGCTTCTTACTAACAGCTCATTGCATTTCGGTACAGACCCATTTATGTAGCCATACACACTACCGAGGAGAAAGTTTTATTAGTTGCCTCTTATCCATTTTTTGTTATTTCCGCTGTGAATTCCAGCAGTACATAATGCATTAAAGCAACTCTTTGGCAACATTTGCAACATTTTTTTTCTCATTCTAACCAAGATATCCCTGAAGTCATTTCTGCCCTCTGCCTTTATGTCTGAGTGTATTTGTCAAGGTTTTACACTTAAAGCAATATGGACAAATGAGACCCAGCATGTTTTTCTCGTACTTCATTGACTGCTGCCCATGGCTGGTAAAATGGTCTGCCAGGAGTAACTGGGAAATCATTTGGAGTCAGTATTACTAATGCAGGAGAAATAAATAAAAGCACAATGACATGCAAACGGCTCCGAGAGCAAAATTAGAAGGCAGAGTTGTGTGGTTTGTGTGTGTGTGTGTCTGTCTGTCCTTGTCTCTTATTATCCCTAGATTGAGACAAATAGAGGGAGATCTGCCCTTCGATCTAAACCTCCACACCATTTACCCCTGACATCACAGCTGAGCAAGTCTGAGTGTGTGTCTGTGTGCGTTTCATTTAGCTTTGTGAAAGGTGTGTGTGTGTAACTGCAGGGTGTGCTGGCCATGCCCTGATTTGTGTGATACTATGGTGTGTTTATGTGTGCAATCATGCGATCATGCCAACCTCTGGCTGAGTGTGTAAGTTTAATCATGCTCTGTGTGTGAATGTATGAGAGCTTATGTGTTGGCTGCAAATAGATTGTGCTAAATGTATGTTCCATGTGTGTCCATGTGTGAAGTTTATGTGCGTGTGGGGGTGTGTGTGTGTGAATGGAAGCATTTGACAGTGGTGATTATGGGTGACGTGTGTGTGTGTGTGTGTGTGTGTGTGTGTGTGTGTGTGCGCACAGGCGCTCACTGAGTGCATTTGTTTTTGTGTGTTTCAGTGCTGCCTATATTTAGCTGCTGTGTCTCACAAACTCACTGTGACTCATTTATGAACACACACAAAAGTGTCCTCACTAAACCAGCCAAATGACACACAAACATCAAGAGGAGGAGAGACGTATTTGGCTGTTTTTTTTTTCTATTTTTTATTTAAAGTAAACTTCTCCCAAAAGTGTATTCACCTTTTTTGTGTCTCTCAAACACACACACACACACACACTAGGGGTGGATGGTATTAACAGTATAGAAAGTATACCTGTATGAACTTGCCCAAAGGTATGAATTTTGACTATACCGTATTAACTGGTAGAGCCCTGATTTTGCTCAGATGAAATAATTTATCCCAAGATTCGTCCCATGATTTGTCATCACCAGCCTGTACCAGCGAATCATCTGGACAATGTAAGAGCCCATGCTGCTTTGTTTGCAAATAAAGAAATGGCTGAAAACGCTGCATACAACAAAGAGGAGGAGGAGTTGGCAAATAAGACCAGTGCAACTTCCATTATATGGACATGGTTCAGGTTTAAAGATTCAGACAACAAGCAGAAAACGATAATCTGCAAATTATGTCTCACAACAGCGGTTGCAAGGGGTGGTAATACAAAAAATCTTTTCTATCACCTCAAATCAAAACACGTTCTGGAATATGGGGAAAGCAAAAGAATTCGTCCTCCGCAAATGTCAAGTGAATCGTTGAGCAGTGGTGGGAAGAAAAAAGCTGGCTCTGCAAATCAGACATCACTTTCTCTGGCATTTTCCAAAGGCTGTCCTTATGAGAGAAAAAGTGGAACGACATAACAAATGCCATCACTGTCCTATCTGTGTGTAAGCAAATGGTTCTTTTTCAAACAGTTAGAAAGGGCTTTAAAGACACGATCAAAGCACTGGATTCAAGGTACGTGGTACCTGGCTGCAAACACTTTAGCCAAATTGAAATGCCAAAACTATACAGCTTGGTCTGTGAGCAAGTGGAGAAAGAACTCAGCAAGATGAAACACTATACAACAGCCACTGGCTTGTGGTCAAGTCGTACCATGGAGCCTTACATAAGTCTGACTGTCCACTCCATCAACGACAAGTGGGAGTTGTGCAGCAAATGTTTACAGACTTCATATTTCCCTAATGACCACACTGGAGAATTGATAGCCCAAGGCTTTAGGGAAGTGCTGGAATCATGGGGGCTTAAAGAAGAGTCTCAAGTATGCATAACCATGGACAATGGCACAAACATAAAAGCAGTGGCACTTAATGACTGGACAAGACTGCAGTGCTTCTGCCACTGGCCTCATTTGCCATTGGTAGGTCAAAATAGGAGGGTCAAATTACTGTATTTTCTTTGTCCAGGTGTAATGTTATCAAATAGTGTTAGTTTAGTTAATAATACTGAATCTTTGAAAAATCTACATGAATTTCAGAATCTAAAGATTTGGTATGTCCCCCTTATGCTTAAAAGACAGCATGCACTTGAGCTGGCATGGACTCTCGCAAGTGCGAAACCTGATGACCCATGTTATCCCAGCATGATTTGCTGATTTTCCAGAGAGCTTCTTGTGATGTCACATAATGATTGGCTTTTTCCGTCTTCAAGTGCCCCCATAAATGTTCAGTCAGGTTGAGGTCTGGTGACTGTGGAGGAAAGTGCATGACAGTCAGGACTCCTTGGTCTTCTTTGGTCTCCAAGTAGTTGCTGTAAAGCTTTGAGGTGTGTTTGAGGTCGTTATCCTGCTGCAGTATGTGACTACTTCTCCACAAAGATGCAAACCAGAGGGTACAGCATGTCTCTGAAGAATAGAGTGGTACTTCACCCAGGTCAGGGTGTAGTCAATTCGGTACAGGTGTCCAGAGTAGGCAAAACACCCCCAGACTTGAATATATCCGACCATCAAGTTTCGCTGTGGGTTTGATACACTGCAGTGTCATTCTCTCTCCTGTTTGTCTCCTTCCATACACTCTTCTATTACTGCCATAAATCTCAAACTTGGATTGATCAGTAAATAGGACTTTTTTCCAGTTATCCACTGTGGAGTGCTGGTATTTCATAGCCCACCCCAAGTGTTTGGCCTTGTTTCCCTCCTGAGAAGTGGTTTAGAAACTGCTACTTGTTCTCTGACACCACTACAAGCCTTATTTTGACAGTACTTTTGCTGATTGGAGTCTTGTGTTCTTTATTTAGTAAATTCTGTATCTGTGATGAAGTTGCTTTTCTCTCAGGGGACTAAGCTTGATGTATTGATCATCTGATGGTGTGGTCACTTTTGGTCTGCCTGATTGTGCTTGGGATACAACTGATCCAGTTTGTGCAAAGTGTTTTAGACTTCCACACACTGCCCCCTTAGAAACCTTTTGTCGAGTCATGATTTGATGCTGAGAAAGCCCCTCTTTGCTTAGATTAACAATATGACTTCTGACACTTTCACTTAGTTCTTATGCCATGGGTCCCACTATCACAGTGCTTCTTAGTAAGCAATGATCTGATGGAAACTTGAAGCACAGCCATATTTATAACAGATGAACACTGACTGTAAGTTGAGTTAATTGAACAAGCCTCTGATGAGTAGATCAAATCTACATGAGTGTCATCTATGCTTCAATGGTAGGGATAAACTCAAGGAAATCTCACCTTTTGTACAAAGGAGTTAAGTTGGTCAATGCCACAAATTTGCTTAAATTTGATTGCTGACCTAGAAATAGTGCAGAATCTTAACCTTAATCAGAATTTTAATCTTTTTCATTTTACATGTCATTACTTCTTGTGTTTTTAAATGTTTCTGAATCCTCAAACTTTCTGATTATTTCCAGGTTTGCGTGAAAATATTAGAGATTTTCAATGTGGCGTCAGGCTATGGGACCCCACTGCACATTTCTTTTATCAACAGAGCGAAGTGTCAAAGAGCCCTGTGTTGAACGTGCAGTTTATGTAAGAAAATTGTGAGTGCCTTTTCCTATATGTGGAAAAAAGAGAAAAATGGCCACTACCCAGGCTGAACTTTACCTACCTCCTCACTGCCTCATAACTGAAACACCAACCAGATGGGGGTCTCGACAGAAAATGATCCAGAGGGTGTTTGAACAGGAGGAGACCATATCTCAGGTCCTTAAAAGCTTATAAAAAAAAAAACCTGGCACCTCGCACTAACATGGCAAGAGATGGGTGTTTTGGAATCAGTGAGCAAGACCCTCAGCCCCCTGATTGAGATGCGCTGTCTGTGGAGGAATATGTCAGTGTGTCATACCTCAAATCTGTGTTTCATCTTTTCAATAACACTGTTCTGACTCCAGCTCAAGATGACACAGACCTGACAAAGGACACGAAGAGGGCCATCCTCCAGCAGTTAAATGAGAAATACTCTGACCCTGCAACAGATGACCTGCTGAACATGGCCTCCCTCCTAGATCCACGTTTCAAAGCAACGTACATAGCAGATGACAGGAAAGAATACATCAAAACCAAAGCTGCAGCAGAGATTCAGTCACTGCTAGAAAGGCAGGCACCATTCACAGAGGAGTCTCCGCAACAGACAAGAGAAGCTGCAGGAGGAGGAGCTGCAGAAGAAGCTGCAGAGACGGTGGCACCAAAGAAAGCAAAGCAAAGTCTGGGTAGCTTTTTCAAAAAGACAAATGTTCAACAACCTGGCCCAGTTGCCCTCTCTATCATAGATGCAATTGAAGTTGAGCTCAAGAGCTACCTGCAGGCAATGGAGGATGATGGTGAGGCAGATCCACTGGAGTGGTGGAGGCTGCACCAAGCTTGGCCAGGAAGTACCTTTGTATTCCTGCCACTTGTGCCCCTTCAGGGGGCATTCAGAGAGGGCATTCAGCACTGGTGGCAACATTGTGACCTGCTACAGATCTGCTCTGAAGCCAGAGACAGTTGGCAGACTTGTTTTCCTGGCTAATAACCTCAGCAATGAGGCTGGCTAAGCAAACTGGCACAAACAGCAATGTTGACAGTATTATACAGAGTTACACTTGCACTGTTGTGCGTTAAGTATAAGCAATAAAAGACTGTAGAAGAAATCATGCAATTTCCTGCAATACTCTAACTGGAGAAGAGCAACTTACTTTGAACTAATTTTGCGTTTTGAGAGTTTCATTGTGCTTGAGTTGGTTGGGGGAAAGAAACCTCGTGTCCTGCTGTATTGAAGTCAGTTTTTATTTTCACTTTGTACAGCTTGATTGTCTTGTATTTTGAGAAAAAGTGTTTTTCAGAGAGGGAAGTTACTTGAGAAAAGATTTTGTATTTTTTTCTATTAATTATTGCAGTTTTGAACAATAAATACTTTTAAAATACTTCTGTCCAATGTGAAATATGTCCTAGTAATACAGTTAAGAGTACTGTAATAGCTGACGTGCAGTTGCCATACTAGTGTTTTACCCCTTAAGAAGCATTTACATTGAAATTTTAAGAAAAACAAATATACTGTCATATATACTGTTACCATCCATACTTCAAATTATAACATGATATGTATTTTAGGCCATACCGCCCAGCCCTAACACACAAACTCTCACACACACACACACACTCTTGTTGCTGTCAAGGTCCTATCTTTTGATTTAAGCTGTACACTGTTCTGTCATACCTGTTTGTTTCTGCCTGTTGGTAGCAAGCAGTCACAGTAGGCAACATTCTGAAAACACCACCTCTTTCCTTGCAGTCTTTAAAATGTGACTAAGCCTGCTAAGCCTTTCCACTGTATATACTAACAAAAAGTTTTACACTGTTGCAAAAAAGCCTACATACAGAGTTTGTTTATATAAGTATATCTCTTATGGCTCTGTACAGCCAGTTTAAAATTAAACGATGACTACATGAAGCGCTGAAACTCAGCTTTAAGGGTTTGTTCATCTTGTTTTTTGCACTTTACCTTCATGATTGTTGTTTTAGTTCCAGTGAAAAGTGTGAATGTCTATATACATAGAAACATACTGAAGCCAGCTAATGTTAAACTAATATGTCCATCCCTGAGATACAATGTGATATAGTTCATGTTGTAAAGTCAATTCAAAGCTTAGATCATGGTTATCAGAAACAAATACCATCTGTTAAATAGCATGCACCCAAGTGAGACACATGTCGACACCACCAGCGCGCTGACCGGTGAACCAATTCGCAAAAAAAAAAAAATTCGATGGATTCGTTCAGCCCTGGGTCAGTAGGCCGACTCCCCTGTAACAGTTTTCACTTGGAAGGCTAATTTGGCCTGACCGAACCAGAACAGGTCAGCCCTCTTTCTGATTAAGTGCAGCATTACTCAGAATGAACTAAAAAAGATCCTGCCAATCTCTTTGCTTAGCTCTCGGTCCTAGGGAGAAAAAGACTTTCCCCTCTGTGCTCCACATTAACACGATTGATCTGTGGTCACAGGAATTTTCTTAAGGACACCGAATCTATGACTTTTGCTCCAGACATTTCTGGTTGCTTGTAACTTGTGATAAAGAAATGTCATTTTATTCACAGGCGAACAGATTGGGAGTTGCCCTGAATTAGAGTGGTGGATGAGTGCTTGATATTTAAACCAACAAGTCAGTCATTAATGAGTTGACTGGTGAAATCACTTCATCCATCACCCAGCGGTAGGTCATGTTAGTTTATTTCATTCAGCAAGGTCACTCTCCCTGATGAGAGGACTGGGTGCCAAACCACTAGAGGTTTGATTAATTGTGAATCAACGAGCCATAAAGCGGAGCGCTGTAAACGGGATACGATTGGGTGAAATGATATATCAAACTTCTCCTTGCTGGACCTTGCTTTGAGGGAGGTCTGGCTTACTAGGTTTAAAATACACACAACCCACAGCAGGGAAAAAAATGGAGTGACAAAGAGGGAGAAAGCAAGGGATAAAAATAAATTCAAGAAAGAAAAAAATGGAGATGCATGACTATTGGATGAGGGGGTAAACGCTTGAGAAACAGATAAACAACAACATTGGGAAATATTTATAAGATGGAGGAATGAACAAAAATTGACTCCTGGGTGGAAATTGAGATACACGGAAAACCAATTCATCCATAACAAAACCAAGTCTCTATCCCTGTCCTCTTTTTTTCCCCAACCATCTTTCACTACCATTTTTGTGATGTTTCATCTCCAGTATGTGATTGTGTTGACAGAGTGAAGCTGCTCATATGTGAATGTTGGAAATGACTTAATTCCAACATCCAATATCTCTGACGTTATAGGTTCTGCTTTAGTACCGGGACACACACACACGGCTACACACTCGCACCCGCAGAGGGTTTCCATTAAACGGTTATTTCCAGCAGCTATCGGCGTGGTGGGGAAATCAAGCTCTCAACCGCCGTTTGAAGTTGTATCGGCTATACTTCCTATCGCCACGCTATCACTCCATCCAATCCTCCCGTCTATCCTTCGCTAACGCCTCTCTTCCTCACTCATCTCCCTTACGCCCCTAGAGACCCTCGGCCTCCGCTCTCTTCTCTACCTCTCTTTCCTCACACGTCGTCACACTCTCTTAATCATCCCTCCTTTGCTCCCCCTCTCATCCCGGTCTGACCCAGAATTGCTCGAGGCACTAAGAGCTTTGCTTCTCCTTGTCATACCAGCTGACTTTTATCTGCTCATCTTCCTCCAGCTCTCCTTCCACCTAACTGTCCGTCAGTAGTCAGAGAAATACTCAGATTTTTAACTGAAGTTAAAGTAGTAATACCACAATGTTGAAGTACTCCTACAAGTAGAAATCCTGCATTCAATTTTAATGTAAGTAAGTATTATCAGCAAAATATACTTAAGAGTATCAAAATGCAGAGTGGCCCCTTTCAGGCCGATGACACTTTCCATCACTGAGATTGAGAACTATGTCAAACTATTTTTGTATCTTTCCAAAGAGGACGATTCAACATTCTCGCCAACTTCACAAAGTGACTGGCCACGTGTGCAAAAGTGTGACTGTATGCATGATTTGCAGGCTCTCCTTTTTCATTCTTCACACAACTTCTGTCTTTTTTTTTTCTTTTGTGCAACCAATGCAACTCGATAAAAGCAATGGAGGAGAGGTTGACCGAGATTTTTCTAATTTTATTTTTAAAAAGTAGTTTTCATAGTTTTTTGCAAATGTTACTCTAATAGGAGTAAATACAGTAGTGCATTTTTGGGGGAATATTTTTAACTGCAGATTAATACACATTTCCGTTATGAAAAGTATGTTTTAAATGTAATTTGCAAATAACTTGTAACTATACCAGTCAAATAAATTTAGTGGAGAGAAAAAAACATGGAATATAGGAGAACTATGAAGGAACAAAGAATGGAAATACGGAATAGAAATTAAGTACATCGAAATGGTACTTAAGAGTATTTGAGAAAATGTACTTAGTTACTTTCCACCACTGCCCCCCCATCCTTCCCTCCTCTCTCCCTCCAACTCCCCCTTTCTCCTAATCTTTCTTCTCTCTCCCTCTTTCACACATCATTCCCTCCTTCCTTCTTTCCTCTCACTCTCCTCCACCCCTTGCCTCCTCACCCTCCTCCATCTTTCCTGCTCCTCATCTCCATGCCTCTCTCTCTCTCTCTCTCTCTCTCTCTCTCTCTTGCACTCTCTCTCTCTCTTTCTCTCTCAGTCCGTGGCTCGACGCCGGCAGAGACAGATCACAGTCCTCTCTTCTGCTCCTCGTTGGGAATCACACGCACTCTTCTCAACCAGACAAGGAAAAAGAAAGCCAAAAACAGCAAGTGGATAAGGATGCAGATAAAGGGATGAATGAAGAGAAGAAGTGACTGAGTGGAGGCAGGACAAGTAAAAAAAAAAAAAAAAAACTGGAGAAAACCTCCCTGAAGGAGAGGGGATTTCTAAAAATACAAGGCAGCTTACTCCCTGCATTCTGTTATTTTCTATCTCTATCTCTCGCTCTCTCTCTCCCTTCTTTTTGCTGTGTCCCCTCCTTCATTCAGTACCTGTTCTGTGGGATTAACATGACTTAAAATTCAATCAGCCTACAGCCTGACGGAAGAGCGACAGAGGAGGCAGACAGCGCTGCAGCTGTTGAGACCGAGTGAGGGAACGACCAACGGGAGGAGAGAGAGAAAGAGAGAGAGAGGGATAGACAGAGTGAGATTGAGAGAGAGAGAGCGAGAGAGAGAGAGAGAGAGAGAGGGAGAGAGATGGGTGTTTTTCCACAGAGCTGAGATATAGAGAGAGAGAGAGAGAGAGACACGGAGACAGAGATGTGACGGTTCCGGGAGTCGCAGTGGAATGATCCGGAAAACAAGGTTAGTAATTCCACCTTTTCATCTCGTGAAGGGCAAAAAAAAAGGGAGAAGACATGTTAGATAAGGATGAAAGACCCAGAAGAAGACTTTAAAAAAAAAAGGATAAAACAACACCAAATAGCTGTATTGTGCTTTTGAAGTGGCAAAGTGAGAACCGGAGGAGAAGCAGATAAACAGGACTGAAAAGAAAGAAAATTTGGTTTGTAACAATCGAACTCAGGAAGAAAAAGAAAACAAATCAAGCGGGGATGCTGCATATATGTAGCTGCTGCTCTAATGCACAGATACACACTCTAAGGAACACTCTCACAAAGAAATACACCGAAACGGAGAGTGAGTGCACAGCTTTAGAGCAAGATAATGAGATTGTCTTTGTAAAGGTGTCGGCTTTTGGAGTTTGATTGACAGGCCAGAGAGTGGGGGGGCCGGACTTTTGAACTGTCTGACATTCATGGCGCTGATCAATAGCCCAGTTGTTTCATTAGGCTGCGTGTGTGTGTGTGTGTGTGTGTGAGGCTGAAAGAGAGTGCGAGAGAAATGCAGAGGCTGTGTGTGCTTGCAGGAGAGTATCACTGCATGACTACTTAGTGGATGTGTGTGTGTGGTGGTGGTGGTGCTAGTGACAGTGGTGGTGGTGTTGTATGTGCACGCATGTGTGAATGTGCTGCATGACTGTGTGTGTGCGTGCATGTGCTTGTGTGTGTGTGTAAGAACAAGTAGATGCAGCCTGCTGAGAGGCGTTAAAAGGGTCTCAGAACTATTGATTCTCTTTGACAGACAGGTACGAAGGAGCCAGTGAGGGGGGGGGGGACAGAGAGGAGGAAAAAAAATTGGGGGTGGCAAGGTGGGGAGGGAGATTTAACGGAGGCCATAAGGGAGGAGTGAAAGAGGGGTGGGTGTTAATACCTGAAGGGGGGGAAGATGAGGTCAGATGGGTGGAGGAGAAAAAGGCTGAGACAAAAAAGTGATAATGGACTAATGCATATTTGCGCGATTTCCATGAGTGCACGCACGGAGTGAAAAAGCCTTTAATGGAGCACATGTGCAGTACACGCTCCTCACGTTTCTCTCTCTTTTTTTTTTTTTGCAGGTTTCTAGCTATCCCTCCATCTCTTCAGTTTTACTCCCGAACCTCCTTTTCCGCACCTCCCTCCAAGGTCATCAATGAACGACTAATTCAACGTGCGGAGTGCAGAGAGGCCCTGTGACACACCCTGGAAATCACTCCGGGAAGTGAGGGATGAGAGAAAGAGGAGGGGGGGAGAAAAAAAAAAAAACAGAATGTGTGAAAGAATGAAGCAATAGGAGAGAAAGCCTGAGAAACAGATGAATAAATAAGGAAGAGAGAGGGCTGTATGAGTGTGGAGGGAGGAAAAAAAAAAAAAAAGGAGAGAAGGAGCGAGAGAAGGTGGGGAAGGAGGAGGGAGGAGGTGAGGAGGGGAGGTGAAGATCGCCGACTCCAGGATTCTTATTCTCCCTCGATTGAACTGCTCAAGATACAGAGAGAAGCTCAACACAGCCATGAGGAAATCATATCAAAACACCATAAAAGGGATTTCAAGCGAAGTGGATTCTTGGATTTTTTTTCAAACTGAGGTCTCTATTTTGGAATACTGCACCGGGATTGAGCGAGTAATTCGGGATTTTCCAGGTTTTCTTCATCTATAGAAGCCTAAGAGGATATTGTGGGATTGGAATTTCTGCAACTCTCTGGTTTTCTGACACTGACCTACATCAGCCTGCTTTTGATGTGTGTGGGGGCGTGTGTGTGTGGAGGGGAGTAGGACAGGTTTCAGCGCAAACACACAAAACTCCACCCCCCCCCCCCCCCCTGCTGGCACATCACAAGGAGAAACACCTGGGGCGAGATCACACACACACACAAAAAAACCACACACACACACACATATAAACCTGGATAACATGTGGAGCTGATTCGGATTATAGAGCCGCACAGACGGAAAAGGTAACGTCCATGCAGTTTCAAACATACACACACACACACACACACACACACACTGTTGGCATATATTGGCCCAGTAAAGGTGAATCCATGTATGCATGGTTAGCTCTCTTGTGCTGAATCACTGAGCACATCAATGCAGTGAACACCAGCACTCACTGGACTGGGAACTCGGTGTTCTCTCACACACACATACTCAGGCCTATAAATAATGAACAGATGTGCATTCATAACAACAAAAACACAAGAGGTGAATGTCAGAGTTCAAACAGACAAGAACAAATCTCCCACATGGTGCAGATGATTGTAGGTTTGACTTATTTTTCTTTTCTTATCCCTCCATTTTAATCCCTATACACCTCTAACTCTGCTACGTACACACACACACACACGCGCTACATACCCCTACCAATCTGAGAATCCCTCTCTGTCTCTCTCTGTTAGTGTGTGTGTGTGTGTCAGCCAGCTGTCCTGTATCAGACTACTCACTAGATCCGTCTCAGCTTGGCTTTCATCACCTCGCCTTTATGTAATCTCACCTGGCGTGTGTTGTGTGTCTGTGTGTATACTATGCAAGCGTGTGTGGACGCAGGGCTGCAAGTGTTTGTGTGGTGGTGGTGGTGGCGACAGCAGAACGGTTCTAACCTCCCTTCGTTTGAGGCTTTTTCCCGTAAGCTGTGTCTGAGCACACATACACAGATTTGGCACACTGACACAGGAGATCAGACTGGCTGAGTGGATATATGGGAGGATAAGAGAGAAATGGAGATGGAAAGAGGAGGGAAAGTGCAAGGAGGAGGTAAAGGGAGGAGAGAAGGAGATGCAGGGAGACTGGAAAGGGAGAAGGGAAGAAGAGGGGAGGGAGGGAGGGGTGACACATGACATAGTGATGGGCATTGAGGGCTAAGAGAGGTCAGATAAAAGGATTGCAGTAAGAGGAGGAGTGAGAAGCAGTGACTGACTTCATCCAGTGACAATGAGAAAGAGATCCATGGAGGAAACAGGAAAAAAATAAGTAGAGATTAGAAAAGAAAGAGTGCAATCAAGACGAAGGAGAGAGACAGATACAACAGACAGATGGAGGGTTAAAGAAGAGCACAGGATGATAGAAAAGACTGAGACAAAAGGTTTGGAAGAGTGGTTACACCTTCCCATTCCCTTGAATGAGAAAGTGTGTCCAAACTTTTGACTGTAGAGAAGAAAATAAATGACTGAAGGATTGATTAATTAAATGATAAGTTAGATGAACAAGGAGATTTTAAAAAAAAGTCCAAAATGAGGAGTGACAAGATGATATTAAAAAAGGTTGGAAAGAGGCACATTAAGGCTAGAAAGATAAATTAATGGTGATTTACCGTAGGGAGACACAAATAGAAAGATAGATGAGAAAGAAATAACTAGAAATGACAGATGGCCATCATTACATACTGTAGCTTCCTAGTGAATAACTGGTTATACCATTGGCTACAATTAGTCTTACATGACCCCAAAAAGTCTCTGAAAGATCACCAACAATGAGCTATTTAGAGATATAACTACAAGGGGGATATGGTGTGCCATGGGGCTTTTCTATGTAATAGACGTGCCAATTATGGAGCATGACTTGAGGGAAAAGTGGAATTCTACCTTAGAGGAACATTAATTACCCTGGAAACAAAAGAGGTTTGGCAAAAAAACAAGACACCACATGTTTAACTGTTTTTATGAACAATAGGCTTCTTGAATAAGTGAGACAGGTCTCATTACTTATTCTGCTGATCGTTTACAGCAGTTTTGACTCTCGCTTTGAACAGAGGCAGTGTTAATTCTGAAAAGATGATGACTGAATCTTTTTAAAGAGTAACAAAGAGGCCTTTTGATATCCATTAACCACATCATAATTCTATAATTGGTTGTGCTCTCCTGCTAGTGATTTTAAGAAGACGGAGCAGGTAAGTGTCATATGGTTCAAACAGTGAAATAAAGCTGAAATAAAATAACATTTTCTCAATTATCTTTTTTAATGCTCTGTGCGGCTCATTGTTACCGAGGGTGTCTGTCATTCTGAGGCGACAGTAAGGGAGATGCATGAACAGATGGGATGCTCACTGCTCAAAGTAAGATCCTTGCCAAAATGAACAGACTGGCATGTGAATGGAGGAAGAGAGGGAAATAAACGGCAGGCACGTGAATAGACCATTTATTGAAAAAAGGTTAAAAAAAATGTAGAATATCAATTAATTAAGGATTAAGAAGCCAAAAAAGAAGGAGGGGGTATGGAAGTGGCCAAATTTATAGTAACCAAGTTATTCCTAAGGATAATTATATGAAACAAATGAAGACAGACACATGAAAAGACATCAGACATGATGAATGATAGATGTAGGATGTCACACACCTTTCTGATTTAACCAGCTTTCAATCAAAGAGAGAAGTGGAAGATTTGAAGCCCTGAAACAAGGGAGACATGGTCAATGTCAAGAGGGTGGCACTTGATAGATGAATGGATGGATGAAGGGATGACAAATTGTGAAGGGAGAGAAGTGAAAGGCTGGGCTGTTAAAGAAAGGGAGAGGAGGAGGGGGGGGGGGGGGGGGGGTGTCAAAGTATGAGACATCAGGCTGTTGTCAACAGCTAAGGAACCAAGTGGTAGATGATGGACGGAGAGGTACAGAACGATAGCGTGATGAAGAGGAGTAATTACAAGACCGACTGTTTAAGATAGCGAGTAACACTCAGAGGATGAGAGAGAGAGAGAGAGACTGGGTAATGAAGAATGAAAAGGCGAGTGATGACACTTGAGAGGTGGATGATAAGAGGGAGCGGGGATAAGGGAATAGAGGAATAACAATGTCTGAAGAGAAAAACTACACTAATAAAGCAATGGCATGCTGAGGCTGGGGGGATGGGTGGATAGAGAGATAGAGGGGTGGACAAGTGAATGGAATAAAAATGATGTGATTGAATGTTAAAAAGGATGAGTAATTAGACTTTTAGTAGTCAAACATACAATAGTAGGAGAGGAGGGGCGGGGATGAAGGGATGACATGAAGGATGAGGGAAACGGATGGAAGGAAGTGGGGAAAAAATAAGAGTGGAAAATGATGAAAGGAAGAGTATGTCACAGAGAGGAGGGATGACTAAGAGGCTTCACAGTCAGCGGTGGAAGCAACAAGCAAAGGTGTAGTACAGACGTAAGGAAAGATAGAGGAATGAGAGGATAAGTAATTAAACTGTTGACAGTCTGTTTAGGCACAGCAGGCGCCTGATGAGCAGAACAAACTGTAACCACGGCAACCACTGGAGACAGATGGAGGGATGGTTTTGGGAGGGAGATACAGGGGAGGGAAGAGAAATGGGAGAGAGGAAAAGAAGAGTCACACGAGTGGGAAATGAGGGATGAAAGGAAGCATGAAGAAGAAGAAGAAAGGTGGAGATCGAGGCATTTGCAGGTTTAAGACATACTTATAACTGATACTGGTTTAAGGACCCGTGAGCCCTTTCAGGGGATTTCACAAACCAGGATTAGGAAGTTACCCACATATCTGTGAAAGATTATTTCATTCTCTTGGGTAATATTGATTTGAATCTGCAAAACTAAATTTGAATATTAGGTTTGGGGATATGATTCAGCAATGCAGACTGAGAATTGCTAACAAAATTTCACCGAGTACTTTTTAAAGTTATCTCGCTTGCTTGCTAATCCTGCTTTGTGAAAAACCCCCCTAGAGATGGAGCGCGGGAAAAGAGGGCACAGATTTACATACACACAAAACTTTGTGTTCAATCCTCTCAACAGAGTGTGCAGCAGCAGTCCAAGCATGAATTCCTACCTGTTCATCTTAGCAACTCTGACATGTAAGATGGAATGACATTTAATATTCTTTATCAATCTTCTAGTCTATTTAAAAAATGAAAATGGTGCCTTCCAAGTTTCCAGAGCCCAAGTTGATGTTTCCCAATTACTTGTTTTGTCCCACCATCAGTCCAAAACCAAATCTATGATGATATACAAAAGAGAAAATCAGCAAATGCTTTGAGCCAGCATTTTTGATTGATAAATGACTGATCAGCTAGTCTATTCAGCACTATACTACACCAAGACAAATTAAATGTTTCAGGAAATCTGGCAGGTCAATTAACTGATACTCTGTTGCCATTATTCCTATTGTATATAACCAAACTGAGTACACCTCTGGTCAATAGCAATAAGATATTAAGTAATTACAAATCCTGTCCATTTCATACAATTTTGATTTTAGACAAAACCCAAGAAGAATTAAGCCAATTAATAAAAAAAACAGAATGTTTGACTAATTAAACTATAATTAAAGCTCCATATTTAAAAATGAACTGCAACAAAAGTCAGCACACCCTTCATTAGTGAGACTCAGATTGGATCCTCCTGGGCAGAGATGATACCAGACTTTCACAGATCTGTGGAGTTATGTTCTGTCATTCTTCACAGATGATTCTTTTCAGCTGCTCTTTGCTGGAGAGGATTTGTTGCTCTACCTTCCGCTTTAAAATACTCTAAAGGTGTTCTATTGGATTCCGGTCAGGGGACATACTTGGCGAGCTCACTTTTTCTTTCAGTTTTTTCTTCTTTAAAAACTCTAATGTGATTTTTGCAGTGTGTTTGGGATCATTGTCATGCTGGAAAATTCCTTTCCTGCCAACCTTCTTCAGACTGGAAGTCATCTTTTCATTCAGTATTTGGGTATATAAACTTGCATTCATAGTGCTCTCTATAAATTTCATCTCCCCTTTACCTTTTGCAGTCATGCAGCCCCATATCAGTACACTTCCACCTCCATGTTTCACGGTTGGCACTGTGGTAGTCCTGGCCAGGTCCACGCCAAACATGCTGGACCCCATCTGACCCAAACAAATTTATTTTGGTTTCATCTGACCAAAGAATGTGTTGCCAGTATTCATCAGGCTTCTTTTCATGTTCTTTGGCAAAGTTTAATCTTGCAGTTTTGTGCCGTTTTGTGAGCAATGGTTTACTTGGATGTCGTCCGTAGAGGTTGACTTCATGCCATGTCCTTCACTCTGTCTGAGCAGTCACCGAAACACCAATTTCCACAGATAATCCTTGTGCCAAGTCAGAAACATTTGCCCGTCTGTTTTTCACCTTCTGTTATTGGCAGTATGGGTCCTCCTGTACCTCCTAAGCACTGCTGCAACTGTGTTTTGGCTTCTGTTCAGTAGCCTACAGATGATCTTGTACCCTCTCCCATCTTTATAAACTCTCACAATTTGTTTTTTTTATTTTGTTCAGGCAATTCCTTACCATGTGGAGCCATGTTGCAGTAGACACAACCAAAGCTAAAATTGAGAAAGTTGTGGTGTTAACAGGTTCTTTTATAACTTTGTTCAGGCAAGTTGGAAGTACCATCATTTTTGTTTCAGTGATCACAGGTGTACTCACTTTTGTTGCACTGAGGTTGTACTTTCATGCCTGTATTTTCAATTTAGTCTATCTAACCTGTTTGTTTTTAATTATACATAAAACCAAATACCCAACACTCCACCCTAAAAATACTATTATTATTGTAAGGTGATACAATGTTGAATCATTTAACATTTTAGTGATATTGGAAAGGGGTGTACTCAGTTAGAGGAAGGAAGGGATAAAGGAAGTAAAAACCAAGAAAAGAACAAAGGCACTGTGGTTTAGGATCCTTCTAGACAGGTGTTCAATATAAAACCTTCAATAGGTTTCTGAACATTTCCAAATTGGCTCAGACCACCATCTTATAAACATGTTCTGGGCCTCAACACCTCTCTGACAGCAGTATACTAGCATCCAAACCAAACACCGTGTCTGCAAACTCAGGTGTTTGTCTGCATAACAACTATGCTCAACAGATGCAGCAGGGTTGTAGATGCTCAAGTGAAACATGGCACAGAATGCAGTGTGGGTGATGACTGTCAGAAGAAAACCGGCTTGTAGTTAGTTGGCAACACATATAGTCTAAGTCTGACAGCAAAGCACAGAGCGTTCCAGCCTGTATCAGCACTGCTAAGCATGAGAATATGAGCCACAGTAATCAAAAAGCTCAAGGGAAACAAGTTTCCCCTGAAGGCTTATTGTAACACAATTCTGCTTCACCTTTATTAGTTTTATATCAGGGTATGAAAGCAGTGCAGTTTGTTATTCATTATGGCTGAGAATAGCCTCTGTGATCAAACATGCCTACCGCTACAGCCAAGTAATCATTGAGAATTATTTTGACCCTCTCGCCACTTGTACCTTTTTACTCACGGACACTTGACCTACTCCCACCTCTTATCCTTATCCTTCTCTCTTTCCCCATTTCTGTACATCCCTCTATTTTAGAAAAATAAGGATTAGATAGAGAGATGAACAGGAATACAGTAAATTAAATATCAGCATCAAGACACATGACAGAAGATGGATTAGTTTGTATATATGTGTGTGCGCAGCATTAATCAATACATCCATCACTGTGATTCAGGGGGCCAGATCGGCATGTCAATGACCTACTGCGCTGAATGCCGAATGCTGATTGGGTAATTGTTCTCTTGCTCAGGATTTCCCCTTAGAAAGCTGAGAACCCTGCTGAATCATCAAACTGCCCCTTGCACATACATACATACACACACAGAAATAGTTTTTGTCAAGCTGCATCCTGTTGTGTCAGCCAATCAGGGTCCATATAATTGGCGCCGCAGGGCTTCTGATTGAGCGGAAGATGTTGACAACTCAGAAATGGCGTGTTTGTGTGTTGCACGTCGACCGGTGTTTGTGGTGGAGTTGCAATTTTTTGTTGATTAGCCTAAGTTATGTAAACATACACAGGTGCACACAAGCACATACACACAAACACACAATCACCCACTGTGAATATGGCAGAGTTGTAGGGATGATATAAAGGAATGAGTAGGGTCAAGATGGAGTTGAGAGACTGCAAGCAGTTGAGGTGGTGGGAGAGGATGGAAGAATGAGAAACACAAACGGGAAAGAAATGAATTTAAAGTAGAGCTAGAAAAAAAACAGCTAGGAAGAGATGAGAGAAACAGAAGGGATGAAAGGAGGAAGAAAAGAAGGAGAGAGAAAACTGAACGCATTATGTTCAGGGTGAGTGGCACGTCATTTATTTTGCAACACTTGCGATAACATGTCATGCAAAGGCAAATGTATGAGTGTAAGCATAATTGTATTTTTAGTATTGGTATGTCTGCAAGTTTGTGTGAGTGAGAATGTGTGTGTATGTGTGAAGAAAATGAGGATTAGACGGTGAATGAGTTTAAGTTGAAGAGTTTCTCTTGGGTGACCCGTTGATGACTGCAAGCACAAACACACACAACCGCACCTTCACGTACACTTCTCACAAATCCTAAAGCATCAAACTGCATGAGAATATCTGATGAGACTGGACCCAAATATATTACGTGCTTTATACTCCAAGGGCTTGGAATCGGGCCCAAACCGCAGGCTATGGCACTATCACATTTAACAAGACAGGAATATAATTACAAAATTTAAGCAGCATTCATTTTCCAATCAGACACAGTTTGAAATGGGCCGATGCAGGTAGTGGGACAGACTCCAAACTCTTACAGGTTGGCTTGCCAAAAAAAAAAGGGACGCAAGCAGTTTTCCTTTGAAGTTTGACTGTAGTAGCATACATGTACCTTGAAGAAACTGCATATTTCCAAGTAAATTACAATAAAAGTTCACTGAAAGTATAGTATAGTGTATAGTAAAGTGAATATTTCAGGGTAACATACTGTATTATAAGGACCCAGTTCTTTCAATAAATAAAACAGACCTTTAAACTCATGACTTTACTTGCTGACATCTTTATCACTCATCTCCAACATTTCAAGCTAAGGATTTGTCATGTTGACTCATGTAGGGGAAACCTTAACAGAAAGGCTTTGCGTGTGTGGAGAGGATGGTAATCCATACAGATGCCAAGGTTTTATTTCCCTGTCAGCACAATATGGAATCTGCATTAAAAGATGAGCATGTGGCAAAAAAACAGAGACTGTCAGCTATTAATTATAGGCTTTTATTGGCCCCCATCTTAAACCATGTAACTGTGCAATTTAATCAGATGCAACTGTGCTATTGCCATCTGGAATAAAGGAGCATCAAAACAGAGCAGTATTGAGCTGCCTCTCTGGCAGCAATATGACAGCTATCCACCAATGAAAAATGATTCCTCTCCACGTAAAAAGGCATCCTGGTAAGGAAGTGTAAAAGAGCTGCCAGGGCTGTTTTCAGTACTTTATGTCCCACATTTGCTCAGCTGTTCCCATCATTTTGCCTGCTCAACTGTATCCATCTGTAAGACTATTATAGATGTATAGAATGAAACTACTACTGCCGTTTACAAAAGGACTTTCAAAGCAGATAATGCTGAGATCCTACTTTGTAGAAAATGCACACGCAACAAACCTGTGCTGGTAAAATGTGGACACACATACTGATCCCTCAAAGCTGATAAAGGATCCAAAGTGGATAAAACTTAAAAATTTAAATGAGAGCTTCATAAAAGATCATGTAAAGATGCTCCCTGGCACTATCTGTGCCAATGAAGTGCCAAAGCAAATCATTGTCACCTCCGTTGTTTGCCAATTCAATTTACCTCCCAGAAATTTAATCCCCAAGCTGTGCAGTCATGTGGGCTTTCCAAGGGGAGAAAACAAAATCACAAAAACCTCAGCAAGGAGTGGGAGATTGGCTGCCACTGATATAATACAACATTGTTACAGAAGTGTGAAGAAAACTTTGAGAGAATTGCTGGAGCAGGTATCTATGTTTACTTGGTGCAATACAGGAGCTATAAAAGGTTTGATCGTCTACAAAATTGAATACAGTGCCTATGCTAGTATCACAACTCAACTGATGACTATGCAAAAACAAGAGCATTTACTTACTACTTGTAGCTGTGATTACTCAGTTGCAAACCATTGCTGCAGATAATATTGATAATATGACCTCCATGTTTCTCATATTTTCAAGAGAAATGGAGGTGGGGCAACATTGGGCATAAAATAGCCAACTAGCGGGGAAAGATGTGAGCTGTAACATCAAAAATTCTACTCCACCCATAAGGCGGATGAGAGCAAGGTCTACTTAATGCCATGGTTCGCTGCTTGAGATTTTCTTGTCCACCATTTCACAAGTCTTCACGGTTCACCAATTCACAGCCTGTGGTAAATCAGAAGAGTGGGTTAACTCTGCCGCTCTGCTTTTTAAAAGAATATCAGGCACTTCTTGCATTCTAGCATTTCTACACATCAGAAAGGGGAGGGTTGGCCTCTAAAACATCCACAATTCAAAAGAAACCAAGATAACATTGGCTTCTCCAATTTTTTAAAAAAATACTTCAATTAAGCTTTCCAAGTTCATTAAAGACTGGGTTGCTTATCTGTGCGAAGTAGATCAAGTGTGGCATCCTTTAAAACTTCAAAGAATCCACCAGTACTATTATTATGTTTTTACACCAAACAGCAGAGTGGTTTGCTTTCTCTGATGTGTTGCCGTGTTGGAAGATTATAGATAATTTTAAGAACTTCTTACTTGAGATAAGGTGCTGTGACCAAAACCTCTCTGCAACAGTTTCATTCCTCTGATGAAACCCTCGTGTCTCTAAAAAAGTAAATTTTCTGGACACGAGGAGCACTATTGCTTCATTTTCAGACTGCTGAGGAAAATCACCAAAACTGGAGTTGTCACGGTCTTCACGCAAAGGCTGTGAAATGCATCAGTGAGACAAAAACGAGGTCTTTATATAAGCATTTTAATTCCTAAACCGATGCAGAGGTGGAAGGTTTCCAAAGGTGTAAAAACAAACCAAACAAAAAACCTGACGGTGCAATGTTCTAGGAATAGAAATAATTATCAAAATCTTCCAAACAGGATGGATTCCAAGAGGATTTTGTCAGAGAGGAGTTGTGCATATAGATGTGTATACACATGATACACACATGCTGTTTTCTTTTTCTCTCTCTCAAACACAGCATAGAGGTTTGGGAGGAATTAGTTGACTCGAGTATTTCAGAAGAACTGTATTATTTTGGAGCCTTGCTGTGAGGAGACTGCAGTCCTTTTATTTTAAAGAGAATACACTTCAGTTATTTTCTCTGATTTCACATTTCTCTTTCTTTCACTCCTACCATTTACCTCAGGGGTTCTGTAAGCTTTTTCCATCTGTACCCCCTACCTATATATCTAAAAAAAAAAAAAAACAGATGACTTTACAGATTGAAAGAGAAGTACACATCAAGCACTTAATGGCTGACATTTGCAGAACTTTTTCTTCTGTTTTAAGAGGCAACCACTCAACAGAAAGACTAGGATTAAATGCTGCCTGTGCCTGAATGCTACCTATTTTCACATTTCTCGCCAAAACATAACTACCATCACCACAGAGCTGAAACAGACATCAAGACGTTTGTCAATGATGGAATTTGGCCTTTATTCACCAGTATGAAGTATTCTCACCTTGGATTTTTGTTCTATTGTGTACTGCTAACATTACATTTAAAAAAATAAAAAAGTTATGAAAAATGATAAAAAAACTACTTCTGGTTACTGGCCACTGCACCAAATATCAAAAAATGACGTGTGCCGATGATTGCCAACTTTCATCAAATTTGTGATCTTGTTTACTTAAAAGCTCCTGATTTCATTCAAAATGATGCCAACTTTAGGCTGTAATGTATTCAGGCAACATTCTTGTACAGCTGCTTGTGTTGAGACAAAAATCATTTGGAAAAAAGTACCCTATCTATAGTCGTTAGATTAAGTCGAATGCCTAAATAAAAGATTTTTAGACCACTGTGATGGTCACATCATGGCTAGAACTGGTCTTCAGTCTTGTTATCTGTACCTTTCTCTACCATCTTTCAACCACGCCTCCCTCTCTCTGCTGTCTACATGCTTCTCCCACCATCATGATGGTGACGCTTTACAAACTCATTTTTAACACAGCTCTCCCTTTCCCTAATCAAATCCACTCTTCCCTCCCTCATCCCTCTCTCTGACAGTGATGGATGGCGGCCTTCACCCATTTATCGCCATTACATATTTCTCTGCCCGTCTGCTTAACGACACACATTCATACACACTGACTTTTCATCCCTCTTTCCCTCCATCTTCCTCAAACTCCTGCTCTTTGCTTCCATCTTTTCCGCTCATCCTCGACTCTTCAGACTACCGTATTTCATTTCCTTTCAATGTTACACCTCTCCCTCCTCCATCTTGTACACTCTTCTTCCATTTTCTTCTCTTTTTGTCCCTCCCCCTCACTGTATTTCATACAGTTAGCCTCTCTTTGCGTCCCTCATTTGTTGTCCGTTTCCATATCCAATATTGTTACCTCTCTCTCGCTCTGCTTTCTATACATTCTGGATGACTAAAGACGACAGAATACGACAGAGGAATGACAGAGGAGTGATAGTATCAAAAGGATGAGTGGGCTTACAGTACACACGACTGCCGCACGAAGAGGCTATGTGGGCGTTCTTTTGTTCCTTGCCTAGAGAGAGAGAGAGAGAGAGTGTGTGTGTATGTGTTGGCCTCCCTATAATTATGATTGTGTGGGAAGACTGTTTTGGTATGCTCGCGGTTGTTTCTGTATGCAAGCGCTCACCTAATATCAAGAGCCTGGATTATGAGTAAGAGTGCATGCTAGAATGCCTGAGTGTGATTGAAAGAATTTCTCTCTCTCTCTCTCTCTCTGTGTGTATGAAAGGCCGCCTCTATATTTGATCCCTGCATTTGTGCCAATATAGCTTGTGTAATATTTTCAGATCAAATAATGCAGCGGAGCTCAAGTGCACATCAGCTATGTGGTATTGATAGTGAAATGAGGTTATCACCTCACCTGTTTCAGAAATTTCATTCACTTCCACCTTCGGATTTCCACACCCAGTAGTCAAATTCATTAACCTCTTCGTCGCCGTGTGACGCTGTGGTGACTGGCTGTCAGTGGTTTTGACTGAAGCCTTGTGGTGTACATATTCGCCCAATCAGATATGTGGATTACTGTGCTTGTGATAAGTGGCTTCTGAGAGCTAATACAAATCCCCTTGTTTATAAACACTGCGACATTCCCTAAGTCGATCTAAGTCGATTACAAGCTAATGGTATTTGCGCGTGCCAGAGTAGATGCACAAACACATAAGCCAATATGTAGATGAGGAATGCAAATACACACACACACACACAGAGTTTATTAACATTATTAATTGTAGTTGGCATTTTGAAGGCCTTGACATTTATAACAGTCCGTGAGAATTAAAGACAACAAAAAGCAAATTAAGTCTTAAAGTGCAGTAGAGTAGGTCTTCCATGTGAAATAGCATACTTCCAAACACACATTAGAGCTTTTAAGTCATGCCTGAAGCATCTCTTAATTGCATGGGTTTGGGTCGGTTTCACAAGTATCACCGAAAAAACTCTTTAATGGGAATTCATAGTTACAAAGCTATTAGCTGCTTCATATTTCATTGTGTTTTGCCTCATAAGAAGCAACTCCCTCCTGGGGCTGTGGTGGGTGTTTAAACAAAAACTTTTGGAAGTCAGGGTGAGCTTAGGTTCAGCCGTACAGCTCTGAGTTGTGCTCCAACGCAGGAGTACTGAGTAGTTCCTTCCACAGACGCTTTTAGCTCATGTTCTCGCTCTCACTTCACGCAGCCTTTCTTTGCTCTCTCCACCCGTCTGTTTGCCTGATCTCTGGAGGGTTGGGGGTTCACGCTGGGTAGCGTAGCGAGAGATTTCCCAAAATAGAGGGAGCAAAAAGATAAATAAATTAATAAATAAAAACACAGAGGCTGCGGACGATCATATGGTATGCATGCCTAGGAGTATACACACCTGGTATTGCACAGGTATTTTCATGTGATGTTTTTCCACACACATATGGGATATTCTTTAAGTTTTATCTGCTTTTTGTCTGATCTCTTTTCTTGTTGTCTCTTTGTCCTCTCCTCCTTTGTGATTTGTTTCTCTGTCATCTATGTTTCATTGACTGGCTGTCTTTGTTCTTTCCTTCTCAAAACTATAAAACAGGCTTCTTACCACAGGGCCTTTGCCGTATTGCTATACTGAGATGCCTGCTGCTTTGTGTGTGTGTGTGTGTGTGTGAGTGTGTGTGAAAGAGAGACAGACTGTGTGTGTGTGCTCACATCTGCATGTTCCCTTCTTATTGCAAATTCAGCAGCAAACTCTTAAGAGCAAGTCAAGGCTTCCTAAGTGCAGAAAAAATGTCACATTAATTCACACACAAGAACACACACACACACACACACACACACACACTAGACAGGCGGGTGGGGGCTAACATCTACAGCCATATACAATATGTGTAGATACAAGCTGATGGTAGAGTCTGAGCACACATACTGTACCCGTATGCTGCATCAGTACAATGTGTAAGATAACACGTATTGATCCCCAGAGGGGAAATTCAAGTGTTGCAACAGCACGAGACGCAGACCATACATGACTGAGAAAAGTGGCTTGTCATTTGGTGCTAAAGCAGCAACACATTATGTTAAATCTGATACGTAACGTCACATTTCTAGTGTAGAAACTAGATTAGTTGATTAAATGACTAATCCATTCTCACACGTTTTACCAATTTCCCCTTATTTATATCATTCTAAATTAAACGTCCTTGGGTCAAACAAAATTAGAATTAGGTCACGTTGGGTTCTATGATCTTGAGATGGGCAATTATCACTCTCTTTTTTCAGACATTTCATATAATGGAGTAAAAAACTATTATATCTGGAAATATATTATGCTTCATATCCTACATTGTGGAAAAATTCCTAGGTCATTTTTTATCATCTATTTATAAACATGCTGCCAGTCTAGGCACAAAAAAAACTGAGTGGAATTTCAAATTAAAGCCAAACACTACTAAAAAATTCTTTTTACACTTGGTTGAAGTGAAAAAGTTGGCATACAGGGAAAAAGTTGATGTGATAAAGGCTGGTGGACTGTTAAAAAGTATCCACTCCACCAGAAAGCCTCAAGAAATAAAAGCATAAAAAGATGGTTCAAACAAAAAAGAAAGAAGAAAAACAAAACACAAATGCTATCTTAGATTGGAGGCAGCCATGTAATGCTACAATATACCAGAGATACCAGTGCTCAAATAATGAATATATTAATAATAATAATAAATAATGTAATCCTGTTACCTCCTTTCCAATATGTTTGCATATAAATAGTTGAAACACTCATTTTATTTAGCTGAAATTTCAAAAAATTTGCTTAAAATGTCCACTACTTCCATAGCAGCGAGCACATACACGCTGTGTAAGAACAAGTGAATGTACAGACACCAAAGCAACCCTCCTAACAAACACTCTACATACCTGTAAAAATCAATTACTCGTATGATTATTGGCCTTAAATGAGAAAGACAAGAAACAACGTAGAAGGTGGGCATAGAAGAGCAGGCTGGTTTGAGAGAGAAAGAAGGAGCAAGGAGGAGTGTAAACGAATGGGACAAGGTGCTATCCATCTCCCTGGGTCAGATCGATCAGCAAGCGGGCGGATCAGTTTCACCTAACTTGTGTGTATGTGTGTGTTGTTGTGTGTGTGTGTCTCAGAAGGCTATGATACTGCACTACTCTAGTTGCAAATGAGATCTGTTCCCTAATAGAGGAAGAGCAAAAGATGAGGCGGAGAGGGAGATGCAGGAGTGGCAGAAGAAAGATTTTTAGAAAGGTAGCAAGTGATGGGAGGAGGAGGAGTGAAGAAGAGGTAAGGGAGAAAAATGAAGGCATGGGAAAATCGAGATAAAGCAGGTAGAGAGGAAGGATGGGGGAGGAAGTCAGATAGATGAAGGAGGCGAGGGAGGAAAGGAAGAGAGTGTGTCTGAGACAGGCAGAGCATGGCGGAGGATAGAACAAATTCATGAGTGCGGTACCTAGGATCTAAGGGTGTGTGTGCGCGCATGTGGGTGCATAGTTTGTGACTGAAAGTCGGGAGCGGTGAAGGCAAGGAGACATGGAGGGCAGCAGAGTCAGCAAGCGATAGAGAGACAAGAGAAAAAGGCGGAGGTGGTAAAGGAGGGGGAAAAAAGAGGGGAGAAGGTGGTGAGGTAGAGCTGTGACTGATAACATTGTCGTACTCAGGTTGCCTCAAGGGCAGACAACACAGAGGGAAAGAAAGAGAGGGAATGAGACATAAAGAAAGAAAATGCAGAATTTTACAGAGCAGCTGGAGGCAGAAAAGGTTTTCAGATGTAAGGTGAGCAAGGATGGAGAGAGAGGATAGAGTGAGATAGAAAACAAGGAAGAGCACTGCAGTGAGAGATAAATGGTAGAGGATGGATGGCAAGGAAACAAAGACCAATCCTGGTAATAGAGTCAGAGGTAGAGGAGGAAGAGGAGAGGTAGGTAAGAGAGCTGCGGGGAAAAGGGGGGAGGTTTGGGTGGACATGACACGACGAAAAAGGATGTGAAGGCTTTCACAAGGAGAAAGAAGCGGGAGGAGGTGAAAATCAAAAACAGAAAGAGAAAATGAGAGGCAAAGCAGAAGAGTATTATTATGAGAGTGAGAAAAGCAAGTGAGTCAGAGTGGAGCAGGGACAGAGGAGAGGAAAGTCGGGGGGGGGGGGGGCTGAAGGAAAGACACAATAAAGGTCAAATGAAGGAGTGGGGAGACATGGACCGCACAACAGGCAAGTGTGTGAGTGTATTGATATTCAACGTGCCGCTGGCTGTCTGAGCAGCAAGCTTTAGCAAAGTACAGGGTAAGCTGGTCGAGACAGGACTGAAGTGCCCCGCTCCTTCTACAACACCTGACATTAGGGCTTTTCAGCCCGCCACAGAGTAGACATATTTTTAAGCGGCATTTCACTTTTGCTGGAGCATTTCCTAACATTTTAGTATGCATGCCTCCACAGGAGCTCAGGAGCAGTCGACTTCCAACATCGGCTGCCCTGGGGACCGGCTGTCACCACACACATAGGAAATAACTAATAACACTCAGTGGTAGCATTGCTAAGCCGGAGCGTGTGTTAGAGTCATATTTTTAGATTTGGTTTGAAAAAGGTACGGAGTTGCTGCGAGTCATTATGAGCCCCTAGAGTGAAACAAAGGCAGTGTTTTCTAAGACTTCAGTCACTGTATCCTATTATAGGTCATATGAGATGGGCACACATTTCTGACCCAACTCCTATCAAATCAAACTGCCTTTCTCTCCATAACTAATAGCCCATTGGTTTAATGTTCCACCGCTACATCCTGTTTCAAAAGGAAATGCATGACATTAAGGAAACAATGATACCATTTGTGGGACCTTAACCCATATGTAATCCATTCCCAACATCTAAGAGGAATATTGCTTATTTCTTGTGCCTCTCTGCTTTAACAGTGAGAACATTTAGGGGCATGTAAGATAAAAATGTCTCACCGTTTCTAGCATTAAGGTTTCTTCTTCTTTTTCAGTGCAAACTAAAAGGGTTCAAAAATGGGACACAGTAGCCTGTCTCACATATTTGGAAGTAGACCAAAGCAAACCATGTAGTAGGGAGGAGAATTAAAAAAAATGCTGCTGGAAACCCCAAGCTTTGATATCGACACGGCCTCAATATCTGAGCTAGATGGTAAACTCTCTTCTAGTTTCACGCAGAAAGAGCAAAGCTAGCACTTAATGGAAAATATTGAGCCAGCAATTTGAGTCAACCTGTAAAGTCAGCATGATATATGGTTATGTCTGCTGTTGACTCAAAGTATTAGGTTGCATACATTGTATCACTAACTACATGATCAACACACTCAGGGCTCCGCTCCACTGCACAAGTCTCCAGATTGCTCCACATAAAAATACACCTAGCTTTCTCCAACACTCTTAGTTTCTCTCTGTCACTGACTCACCATCTCATCCTATGTCTCCTCTCTCTAGTCAACACGCCTGTGACTGTTATCAACACTCACTGTCACTCTCTCTGTATCTAGGTTACAGTTGCTATGACAACTATTATGCATGCCAATCAGTTGCAGTGACTCATACCTTATCACATAGCTGTATTTAGGGATGTCTGCACACAAAGCGCGTGTTTACTGGGAGATTCTCAGCATGTCTGAGATTAGAATGGGACCCTTAGACCCGTGTGCCGTACTCCACTGAGCCTACTGAGACCTGGGTTGTGCTTGACTTGAGTCTTGCTGTGGAATCAGGGCTGATAGGATAGGTTGGTGACCCAATTTGATTCCCTGACCCACAGTCTTAAGAAAGGCTCCTATGATATAACACGTCTAATCCTTTCTAACAGGTTTCTAGGTAACTGTTACTATGGGGACTGGCTGTGTTCAGTCTTTTGGGATGATGTTGCTAGGCAGTGGGCTATAGTGGTGAAATGCTACACAGGGCTGTGAGTGTGCTTGCAAGTGTATATGTAAGAGGTATAAGCAAGAAAGTACGTGTTGCAGGGGCGTCAACTATTTCTCAATATGGATTTTTTATGCTATGAAGCACCAAGTGGACATTAGTGCAGAGTGGTACTTGTTTAAGAGGAGGCCTTTGCCCACACAAGTATGCAGGTGTGCGGAGCAGCCTCTCGTTCCAGCTCTGTCTAGTCAAGAGTAGGTGGAAGACAGGATACCAGACACAAAAACACACTTCAGACATCTCTTATAAAACAAATCTGACAAAAGAAAAATGTCTAAAACCCAATTTCCTCTTCTTTTTGTCCCCTTTTTCTCTTTATCTCTCTTCAGGTCTGTGGATAGCCAGGCGTTCTACCATGCCTGTCCCCCCACCCCTCAATCCCCGCAGACAAAAACACCTGCCCCACACACACCTCCACCCCGAACAAAGGGCAAAACGTTCCACCTTCCCCTCCTTCTTCCCTCCATCCATCCTCTCTTTCTCTTTTCTTCCCCCTCTCCTCGTCTCATCTTTGTCCTCCTCATCCCATCTCGTCCACTGCGCCTGCCCCAGAGCTACAAAAAGAACGCTTCCCGACTCTGTCCCTTTTCCAGCTTTTCACTGGCTGACTCTGGTCACATGCTGCCTGCTGCCTTCTCTGATTGGAGCAGGGGAGACGTGGGGCGTGGTCTCAGCCTGTCCCTTCCACTGCGTGTGTCGAAACCTTTCAGAGTCGCTCAGCACGCTCTGCGCCGACAAGGGCCTCCTGTTCGTCCCCCCGCACGTTGACCGGCGCACTGTTGAGCTGCGACTGGCTGACAACTTCATCACGGAGGTGGGAGGTCAAGACTTTGTCAACATGACTGGATTGGTTGATTTGACTCTGTCAAGAAACACCATCCACTTGATCCGACCGATGGCCTTTGCTGACCTGGAGAGTCTGCGATCTTTGCATCTGGATGGTGAGCCGAAATAGTAATTTTATCCAAGAATTTAACTACTAGGATATGACCTGGTAAAATCTAGAGATGAATCAGGTTCATGGGAAACACTGAAACGAAACTACTAAGAGGTATTTTTTATATTTGTGTGTCTAGGTAACCGCTTGACAACACTTGGACCAAGGGACCTTGCAGGTTTGGTGAATCTGCAGCACCTGATCATCAACAACAACCAGCTGGTCAAAGTCTCTGCCCAGGCCTTTGATGACTTTTTGCTCACATTAGAGGACCTCGACCTGTCATATAATAACCTCAGAAGGTAACCTTTTCCTCTGTTGTGTCCTTTATGACCTGCTTGCATCCATCTTCTTTGTTAAATAGAAACACGCTGCAATACTCGAGAGTATCTGTACGTGGGCCTCGGTCTTAAGCATATACTGCAGATGCACAGCTCAGCTCCCAATATTTCAAGGCACAGTGGAAATGCTTTGTATGATCACGCACGAGTCAGCAAACACAAGGAAGAGAAACTGACTCAAAATGCTGAGGCTGAGAGGAGAGGACTAAAAGCTCAGAAAATTGAAAGTGAATCAATTTTCTTTCTTTGACTTTGATTTGCTTAAGATTTGATGAGGACACAACTGAGCTGACTTTACTGTGTATGAGAGTACATTGCTATAGCTTTACCACATGGCTTGTCCTTTAGCACAACACATTGTGTAGTATTCCAGTCACCTCTATTTAGAACAATGGACTGCACTAAATAATAAATCAGAACAATCGTTGTATTCTCTACCAATCCCCTATTCTCCTCTTCATAGTGTCCCACTGCGTTGATGAATTCCTCAGCTTTTGGCTGTCACTTCTGATTAAGATGTTTAATTTATCTCCTCTACAGGAGCTCTCTGGCCTCTCTCCAATCTCCACCAAGCCATAAGACAAGTGTAAAGTTTTAATGATGCATACATTAGCAACTGCTGTTTGCCCTTTGTTGTGGGTTACTGAGAGGATTCAAAGTGAACCTAGATCATGGATTATTTCTTATCATGGTTAAAAAAACGTTCCAAACTGGCAACAGATCATGTCATATGAGAACTCAGGGTTAGAAGTGTATCCAGGTGGGAAAGTTCAAACTGAGGGGCACTTGGCATCTCCTGCAGCTTAACTTTGTTCAAATGCTGCTTTTAGTTTACAGATCCCTGGAACGTGAACTGGTTAAACTTTCTGATGTTGAGCAAAGCAGCAAAGGTGGGAATTGCCAAATACAGTCTTTATTTTAAAAAAAAACAACTTAAAAAACAAGTTATGACCTGATTACTGGAAAACTTTCCCCCTCAGTACTGCCTAAGTGACTCCTATTTTGTATGTATATAGTCAAAGCGAGGGACCATCTGCTGCTTTTTCTCTCTCCAGCAAAGTGATTAAAATCATAGGAGGCCTCCATGACTTAAAACTTCGATGATGATATGCCAACATCATAACTAATTCCATTCATTTCATTTGACACCGCAATATACTCGCTCCACCAGTTTAGCTTTGAAATCAACTTACTGTGTGAGACTGAGTGGTAGCAAGTTCTCTTTGTGCTCAGTACTCAGAGTGCTACAGTATTTTTCAGATGACATCAAGTATATTCTGTTTAACATACAGTACATTGTGCCAAAGACAAAGGCATGCACTGAATATGCCTCCAAAAATAAATACATTGCTTTAAATTTATCACGAGTCAGTTCTGACTCACAGATTTGCCCAAAACAATTCTTAAGTGAATGCCTGCAAAAAAAGGAATACTAAATGACTACAGCAATGGGTCACAGATGGGGGTGGTGAAACTCAGAGAAAGACAAGGATTGAGAAGGAAAATTAGCATCTGTTGTTGTTGTCTGTCATTGCTGTCACCATTAATTAGTCTTCGCTTATTCCTGTCTTCCGCAGAAAAATAGGAAAATGTTCATAACAGAGTGCAAACTGACTGATCTAATAGTAGTACACTCATCCTTTAATCAGGTTAATCTAATCAATGTACCCACAAAGGATGCTATAATCAGAGGGTTGAATCTGTCTTCACAGCTGTCGTTACTTTTAAAAAGACATTTATTTCTTCTCCGTCCAACAAGAGTACATGACCAAACTTGCCACAAAGTACATCAATTCAAACACCATACTGAATCTCATATTAATCACTATATATCCCTCTATTTTATTGTTACAGGGTACCATGGGAGTCCATTCAGAACATGGCCAGTCTGCACACACTGAACCTGGATCATAACCTGATAGACCATATAGCGGAAGGAGTCTTTGGAGAGCTCTATAAGCTTGCAAGGCTGGATATGACCTCCAACAGGCTCCGAACCCTGCCTCCTGATCCCCTCTTTGCAAGGTAGCTCTTAAGCTTCCTCTTTTATGTTTCTCTAAGAAGTGGCTTAGTGGAAATATTCTGTGACAGACGACATTGCCACAGAGCCACCAAAGTGTTTTTTAACAGGGCACTCTACCAAAGAAACACAGGGAGATACTGTTGATGTACAGACATTCAGTAAAGCTTTTAGTCCATTTTTAGTCCATTCACTATTTATCAAGCTTTTTAAATTATCCATATGTACGTATGCACCACAGAGGTACACAGACTGGAACATGTGAGCTAGTTGGTATGGTGAGGGGGAACATGTCCTGTCCTCATTTCATTTTCCTTTTTTGTTGCTATCATGTATAAATGAGGTAGTGGCTTGTTCCAGACTGCATGTCAAAGCAGAAAGTGGCTGCAAGGGGAATGAATAAAAGGTCTCTGGTGTCCACTTATTGGCTAGTCAATCATTTTAAACTTTGGAAATTGTGATGGCAAATACTGAGAGAGGTAAAGAAAAGAAAATCCATTTCATTGTAGACGTGCAGCCTAAGCTCCAACTAACAAACAAATAACTGACAGAGTCCAGCTGTGACACAGACTCTGAACTTGTACTCAGCACAACTGAGATTTAAAGCAAATTGGAGAGTGTTTGTCTGGTTTCTGACAGACAAATTGGCCAATGAATAGGCTGAATGTTAAAAGCTAGAATCGGTGATGTATAATAAGCTATGAACAGGGCTTTACAGAGCGATTAAGACACTTCATCAACTCCACCTTTTCAACTTTTAACTACAGTAAACAGCCTCTTCAGTCTGGTACTGCCAGTCTTTACTGTAGATTACTCTCCTTCCATTTCTCCTTCCCTTTCAATCTTATTTTTTCCCATTACAGTTCACACTGAATGTACTGTGAAAAGCTTTACAAAATACTGTCATTTAGATTTACCCACCTGTGCTTTTTTTTCTATATGTAGCCACAGGAGAGGGCTATACAGCAGCCTTTGAATGCCTCTTTCTTTTATGTTCTTTTTATGTTTATTCTGTGCAGTACCACCTGTTCCCATTCTCTCCCTATTATTTGATGCTCTCCTGGAAGCCTGCTGCTGTCATTGCACCCTGTATCCAATTATTCAACTTTTTTCTTCTAAAAAGCAAGTTTGGGAAAAAAAAATGCATATATACATTGAGTATAGCTCATTGCTTCATCCATACAGTTTTGCTGTAGTCACTAATACACGTTGTTCTGCCAAAGCATTGACCCTAAGCCATATCACAACTGCAAAAAGTTATGTCTAATTTGCATAGTACAGACAGTCCTAGTCATTTTTAACTAGACTCATTTTAAATACTGAATGTAGAACAAGAAATAAAGAGAGTTAATTAAATGGGGTTTGGAGATTATACTACAGGTATCATTATGGCAGGAACAAACCTCTGAATGTTGAATACTTTTCAGAGAAAACACTGGTAGCACACCCATCATCATACACAGTACACGGTGCAACAGCCCCAGTTTTTTGGACTATATCTTTATGTTTGGAAATTATTCCAGTATTAATATCAACAGGCCAGCTGTGAGATGCTTATAACAGCATTATTGCTCCTGGGTAGGTTTGTTACAGCGTACATTGGAAAATTTCTAAATGTACTTGTTTCTCTCATTTTGAGCAGCAAGCTCTTATATACCTGCTGATGACCACGCTATATAAAAAAAGTTTGGTCGTTCAAAAATGGATTGTTTTTGATCTACAAGTCTAATTACACAAGAAATTTGCATTGAAATAAAGATGTCAAATTAACTTGAACTCCATTAAGGCATAGAGAGCTGTGCAAATGAACCCATCACTTTTCCTCCCTTGTCATGTTCAGGTCGCAGACAGGTGCAATAAGCCCCACCCCCTACAACGCTGTCATAAGCCTGAATTTTGGGGGTAACCCACTGCACTGCAATTGTGAACTGCTATGGTTACGGCGGCTTATCCGTGGAGACGACATGGAGACCTGTGCCACACCTCCTCACCTGGCTGGAAGGTACATTTTTGATTGGTGGCTTTACTTGTCTAATCTACTATGTTTTAGCTATCCAAAGAACCAACAGTTTATCCCAATCCTTTTAAATCGATGAAGCCTTTTTCAAAGTCAAGGAGTGCTAAAGTATATGTAAAATGATGCGTTAAGTCTAATTGAATATCATACACTACTGTTTCCCCACCTAGTCTTAAGGCCAATCTGTCCTACAAGTTTTGCTCTAGCCCTGTTTTAGCACACATCCAATAATGGGCCTCACATTTTATGGCACCTTAATTGGATCATCATGTGTGCAAGAATAGAACTGGAGCAAAAACTCACAGGACAGGTAGGCCTTGAGGACTGAGTGAGAAATATCGATGTGATGTTCCGTTATTCAGCCATTATTCTCATACTTCACATTCTCACTTTCTCCTCCCTGCATCTCTCTAACATTATATTCTAGTCTAACCCTGCAGTCAAAAGCATGCAGTGAAAACAAAGGATTGAGGAGGAAAATGAGCATCTGTTGTCATCATCTGTCATTGCTGTCACCATTAATTACTCTTTGCTTAGTCCCGTTTCTTGCAGAGTAGTATGGGAATTGTTCAGACTGTTGTGCCTTACTGAATTTTACCCTTAAATTGATAGACAAGCACACATAGATCTTTAGGTAAATGCGCTACATTCATCTGCCAAACACACCTCAGAGGGAAAAAAAACAAGACACATTCCTGTACTTAGCAAAAAGGGGATTCTACTCTCCCTCCCTCTCTCTTTTTTTTTACTTTCCTTCTTTCCTCCCTTTCGTCTCCCAGGTATTTCTGGTCAATTCCTGAGGAGGAGTTTACTTGTGAACCACCTCTCATCACCCGTCACACCCACAAGCTGTGGGTCTTGGAGGGCCAGCGAGCTACGCTGAAGTGCCGTTCCATCGGCGACCCCGAGCCAGTAGTACACTGGGTTTCACCAGATGACCGCATCATTGCAAACTCATCCCGGACCAGCTCCTTCAGCAATGGGACCTTGGATATCTTAGTAACGGTTGCCCGGGATGACGGGGCATACACATGTATCGCAATAAATGCAGCGGGTGAAGCAACTGCAACTGTGGACCTCAAAATAATCCCCCTGCCTCACCGGGGCGGAGCAGGTGGAAACACAGGGAATAACAATGTGAACACCAAGAACAACAGGAACATAACCAATGGGATTTTAAGGACCGATCCGGGCTCCTCAGATATCAGCACGGGGAAAAACGGAGGAATTAACAATGGCGCAGGACGTGGAGGAGAGGTGGAGGATGGGAGAAGAGGTGGAGGGGAGGACAACGAGGGCGACAGCGGCAGAGCCTCTGAGGCGGAGAGGGCTGATGGAGGGAGCATGGAGGACGACGAGGGGGACGATGAGGAAGGGAGGATGGTTGGAGTACAAGGTGTTACATCAACCTCGGCTCAGGTCCGATGGGATTTGGGGCGTTTGTCTGCAGGTTACGTGGTCTGGATGTATCAGATACAGTACAACTGCACCGCCGACGAAACCCTCATCTACAGGTCAGTTCAGCTTTTGCTATATAATGAACATAACTCACTACAAAAATGGTGGAAACCAGTGAGATCCTCCATCCTGCACCAAACCTGCATTAGGTTTCTGAGGGGTTCTTTAGTGCTAAATGTTTTTAAATGCCTGCCAATAGGTTATTACAGTAACAGCTTGCCCTGTTTATGTAACGAGAAATCAATTTTTGAGTGTCAGTGTCTTCCTCCCTCAAATGGTGGATATACCTGATTTCATGCAAAACTCCTTAAATATTTATCCATTACAGCATGACACTTCAGTAGTGCAACTGTTCACCTTGTACATGGATGGGTGGATAGCTCAAGGGAAGGATGAATGGGGAGACAGATGAAGGGAAAGAGGGGCGAAGGTAGTTAATAATTTATCTCCATCTCTGTATGACACTAAAACCCAACAGGTGGATAGTCAGTGCATATGTATGAGAGTAGAATCAGAGGACAAGTGAGGAAATGCTGCAGGAATAAAGGGGTTTCAGGGAGGACGATTTATCTGAAATTTGTGACAGTGTGGCTTGGAACACAAAAACATCTGGGTTTGTAGTTAAAGGTAAGTTACGCAGTGTCTGACTCTGAATGCAAGATTCGTCCGCGGCGACATTTAATGGCGTGCAGTAGCATGTGACGGTATTAAAGGACAGGTTTGATTAAGTAACATGATGTTGATGGGTCATGTAATTTCTAATTTGAAATAGCATTTAAACCTTCAGTAAACCATGTCATTTCAAATTTAAAATGAGATCCACTCAGTCTTCACTGTCTGTGTTTACTCACCAGGCTCTCAGAGGCAGAAAAATAATCAAACATTTATAAAGACCATATTTGAGGTTAGGGGTTCAACGTTCTTCTTGTAACCACAAATTATTTAAGAGACCACCACCATATCCTGCCTTATATGTTTAGACAACAGTTTTGGAAAAAAAACATGAGGTGAAAAACTATATAATTTGCATGCCTGAGATAGTCTTTGCAAAGCTGCCAATCTTCGCTCACCATTTTTATGCGTTGCTGTGAGCCAATTTGTTTAGTGTAGCTGTGGAGAGAAGGATGAATACTACTGTAGACACTTGTAAAAGCCAAAGAGAGCCAAAAAGATTAGAAGGAAGAACAAAACGAAGCAAAGCAAGGAATTTCGGTAAAACATACCTTTTCATTTTACATGATACATGATGGATCAAAATTTTACACTTTCTGGGCTCACATCGTGAAACTGTGATACCCCTAAAAAACTAACTGCGCAAACATCAACAGAAAGATGGGTAGATAGGGGAGGTCTGAATGATGAGGAGGAGAGGAAGGAACTGAGGCCAGACTTAATTGAGGGGGAGAAGGAGAAAGACAGAAATAAATCCAGACGTGTTGCTAGGGTGCTAGCAACCTGGCGTACACCAATATACTGCTGCACTATACATGAATTATACGGGTATGCATTCAAAGTTTACTGCCTCTGTATTTATAACCATAGACTAATGAAACATTAATATGTGTGGCTGTTGCTACAGCAAAACAGTGGGAGCAAGATGGAATAGGAGAAGGAGATGGGAGGTTGGGCAGGAATTGCTATCTCGGCATTATTCGTGTGTTTTTGAATTTAGTCTGCACTAATGCATGGATTGAATGCACTTACCCTCAGGTATTATTGAGCTGTAAGCATTGAGAAGGGGTGAGAGGAGCGAAATGTATGACAGGAAGAGAACAGATTGAAAGATGGGGAGACAGACAGATTGAGAGATGATTGGAAATATGAAAAAAATGTGTGTAGGTATAATCAGAGGGATTGAGGGAAAGTAGAAAGGATGGCAGCCAGGGATGAATGGAAAAAAGACGGATGGGGAGGAAATAATAATAGTTTGAGTGATGGATAGAGCCAGAAGGGAAGAACAGGGGAATTTTAAAGATAGGAATGAGGCCTCAGAGATTTCAGGAGGAGGAGGAGAGGGATTGAGGGAGAAAGGGAGGATAGGGGATGGGCTCTACCCAAATCACCTTGGGAGAGATTGAGATGAAAGAAGGATGGGTGAAAGGAGGGAGACTGACAGACAGGAAGTGGGAGAAGAGAGAGGGGTGGGCCAAATGGTCCTCGAGGAAAAAGCAAGGAAGCAAGGGTGGAGAGAGGGAGGGGAGGTATTTAAATCCATCACTGAAATAGATTTAGAGAGAAAATGTGTGTACACAATAAAAATAGACCTGGGTATTAAAATAGGGAGGAAAGAAGGAGAAGGTGGATGTTCAGAGTAATGAAAAAGATAGGAGAGGATTGGCTCCATAGAAATTTGGGATAACAGAGGGAGGTAGTACTTGGAAAACAAACAAACAAAAAAAAAAAGAATAATATCAGAAGGGAGTGGAAGGAAGAGGAAATGGGACTTCACTGCTGGAGAGAGGGATGGGTAGATGAAAGGACGGAGGCGAAGAGGTGTCCCATTGAAATGCCACATCAAAACAGACAAGTGCAGATTGCGAGCAGTCCCACGACACGTTTGTGGCAATTACACATGGAGAACTAATTAAATGATTGAATTGAATGAACTGAATGAGATCTCAGCTCCCTCGCTGATCAGCTGCTTTAATTCCTCCACAGAAAATACTCTAATAATAGGGGGGAGCTGACTTGCTATGTTATTGAGTAAAAGTATATTACCTCTAGAAACTGAAGCTTGTAGCATATCATGCATCTATAAATTCAATACAGCCTCATAGAGTGGAATCAACATCCTTGAAAAAGTCTCAACAAAAACTGAACATTGAGCATGACTAAGGTAGAATTTGTTGCCATGCTGTTGTATTGGATTGTTCTACATTGTACGGCTGTTTGTAGTATTACTTCAATCCCAGTTGCCCTCGATGAATTTGACAAAAGGGTGACGAAGGGAAAAAGTAATTCTTTGAGTCAACTAATTAAGGAAATATTAAAACGGCAGCATCAGTAGAGGTGAAGGCTCAGCTGTGCAGCTCGGGACAAGAAAATGCTGATAGACACAAAGAGACTCGCATAGTAGCAAAACAAGAGGGGAGATATGTGAGAAAGCCAAGGCAACCAGCGTCACAGGAGAGATGGTGAAATTCAGTGGAGGAGGGAGAAAGCGATTAGAAGTTTGACTACACTCTAAACAAATCACATTGCCAACTAAACAGATGGATGGGGATAACTGTCTCCAAGGAGAGATAGACATGTAGTGGTTAGCTTAAAGGTGAAATTGAGATATAAACTCTTAACCAAATTGGGAATGAAGAAAATGGTTTCAAGAGGAGACAAGCAGTCTGAGGGCTTTGAGGGAGGTAGCAGGGAGATCGGCCTCAGAGGACAGATAAAGAGGAACTGGAAGGGGGCAGCATTTGAAAGGAAGCATACCACAATGCAGTCAGGGATTTCCAGTATAGATTTCTATCATGCCATCAATATGCCAGTGCCAACCGCAATATCACACCAGCTAGAAAGACCGAGAAGAGAGGAGTCGGCCAAAGGGAGTCTGGCTTATAAATTCAAAAGGAGATAATGGAAGAGCGAGATTTCATGCTTTTTATCAGGGATTTGCATTCATATTTTGTTGTTGTTGTTGTTGCTGTTGCTGCATGTCTGTTTTGGGAGGTGGACAAAACTGAGCTGAGGAAGGGGAGGAAGTGAAGAAACGGAGGATTTAAGAATGGAAGGAGAGTGAGGAAAGTATCTGACAAGTGATAAAAAGTCAGCTGCACAGTGAGACAGAGGTATATGCTGTATATAGAGAAATACAGAACAGAGAAGACACCATGTGGCTGCCAGACTTAATCATCTTTAACAGGTCAGTCACATTCTAGACAACACCAGCCTCCATTTTAGCGCGGCTTGTCTAATTTCGATGGCGTCTGTGACAGTGCCAGGTGGGATGTCGTCCATGTGGCATCCGCTGGGCACCGCTCACCCTGTCACCCTTAGCTCCCCTGACACAGTCAACTGGGCCTCCTCTCTGGAGCTTTGCCATAATGTTTCAGTGAGAGCAATAACCAAATTGGGATTTCTTTCTTGCCCACACATGAGCTCAGCCTACCTGAAGGACAAAGAACAGCAGAAAGAATGTCCCTCCATGTAAATGAGGCAGTATTTGTAAAGTGCCCTCTTTCTAACCATCTGTTAGAAAATTTGCTATCTTTTCAGCAAATTTAATTACAAAAAAAATCTCTCTTACAGTGCCATGGCTGAAGGATTAGCATTTGTAAACCACAAAAGTACACAGGGGGTGGACACAGCATCGTTTGTGCAATGTAATGCTATTCGACAGTCCTACAAACACACTACATGCTTCGGAAACTGGTAATATACAATTTCTGTTGAGACTGTCAGAAAGGTGTGGAATTTACACTATTGTACTGCAGGTGTTCTTGTTATTTTCTCCAGCCTATGTACATATAGAGAGTAGACAAAACCACAAACTATGACCTTGGAAAAAAAAAAAAAAAAAATCACCACATAGTCAATTTGTCACCTCTATGACAGACAACACAACCGTATTACTTTTTTGTAGCACTACTTTATTTGAATTGCATTGCATTGTGTAGGCTTTATTGTGTTCCACCCGTGTGTTTACTCAATACATTATTAATACGTTATTCAGCCCCTGAATTACAAAAGATGTTTACCATAGGGCTATCTATGTTTTTAAGAATAGCTGTCCCTATTATAAATTGTTGGCAATATGTTGGAGAAGATGTTTTCAATACATTTTGTGTGATTGGTGCCATGTCATTGAGAGCATTTGTATGACACTTGTAGCCAAAAGTTAATTCTGAGACTCAAAAGTCTTGTGCAGGCAGGCAGGGAGAAATATAAGACCTTTAACAATTCTCACTATTTCAACCCAGCCACAACAGCATCAACCTTCCTGCTGGGCACTCAAAGCGCCAAGTTTTAATTTAATGGGAACAGAAATGATCATAGAGACAGAGAGGAGTAGGTTGGAGAGAAAATCACGCAGAGTTTAAGAAATAATGAGAATAATGAGAGTAGAGTCTCAGAAAAAAGGGACGCACAGTTAAAACAGACAGGGTGAGAGTTTGACAGCCACAGGAAAGGAGCATGCTGAGAAATAGATTGATAATGCGCCATAAAAGGAGAGGGAAATGAGACGGTCAAAGAAATTTAACATGAAAATTAGGTGTATGGCAATACAGCTCATTTGCTACCGCTAATTATACAGCATTTTAACTAATATTTGACACAGTAATGAACCGATATATAAATATATTTAAGAGGATACAGAGAGGGCATTTGTCAAAATTATGCAATTAGATAGATAGATCTATTTGACAAAATTTAAAACATACATGACAGGCTGATCACAAAGACAGACTCCATATAAGACTTTTAAAATTGTTGAGGATTAAAATACACAAAAAAGCCCCATGGCTTATTGCAGTACAAGAATAAGTAAGTGTCAAGCAAGGTTCATTATATCAAACATTGTCCTCCACTGAGATGTGAGTCGGAGGGAAAAACATCAAGTGGCTTTAGTCTTAGATTCCGTCATGTTACATACGACATGGCTCTTTGTATTGTACTGTACGATATTGCTGGGGGAAACTGATATAAGCATCCTATTTTAGCCTGGTGTGAGTCTGGTGACTAATACAAGAAATCATACAAGAAACGAGATAAGTGCATCTGCAGAGTCAGGGATAGATAAGGATGTAAGGAGAGATATAACAGGAGGCATGCAGAGACAAAGAGAGGATAAAGAGGGAGGGAGGAAGAGAACAAGGACTTAGATGGCTGGGATGGAAAGGGGGTACAGAATGGGGTTGAGAGCTGTACCCTCGGGGAAGATGTAATTAAGTGTTAAACTACTGGGTCAATACATGTGTCAACTCACATAAGAGGCAGAGGGAGGAAGGAAGAGCAAAAGGGTCAGAACTCAATACATATGTCACCTTATATTATACTGTAGGGTCATAGGCAGGAGGAGAGTAAGTAAGGGAGGGCTAGAGGGAAGGACAGTGTGATTACCTTTTATCATGTTGCTAAAATAAAAAGAAGAGAAAAGAGGGAGAAATCAAGATGAAATGTTGGAGTCAGTTAAATACTGGAGGATTGGGGAGGAGAAGGAGGTCATAAAAATAGGAACGAGAATGAGAGAGAAAACAACTGAATCAGGCGACGGGGAAAGAAATCAGGCCAAATGAGAGAGAGCTGAGTGAGAAGGATAGATTAAGGAAAGTGAAAAGACAGAAGGAGGGATGAAACAAAATCCAGAAGGGAGGGGGGGAGGGAGGGGGGGGGCAAAAAGAGACTGACAGAAAGACTGATCAAGGAAAACAGGAGAACAGATCACACAAAATTGAGTGAGCCAACAAGACAGTAAACAGTCCGATGAATCAAGACCAAAAATGGAGGAAAGGGTAAACGAACAAAAGACATGACATGGAAAAAAGGAAACGAGGGCAGTATAGATGTCAGCCAGAAGAGAAGATAATTGCTTTGTTTTTCCTGCTCGTCTTTCTTTCTCTCCCCTCTCCCTGTCTCTTGCTCTCTGTGCCTAATCTTGTCTGGTGTCAGACCACCAGACTTTGCAGCACAGATAGAGCGAAAAAGGACGAAATGAGGCAGTGAGAGAAACAAGAAAAAGAAGAGGAAGAGAGGGGGAAAGAAAGATGAGGAAAGGGGGGATAGGATTCTACCACTCCTTTATCCCCTCCACCACTCTTTTCTTTTCCTCTCTCTCTCTCTCTCTCTCTTTCCCCTCTCGTACTAATAATTACTCGTTTCTGTGTCACCCGCTTGAACAAAGCACTCCCTTGTCTCTTTCACTTTCTCCCTGCATCTGTGTACGTGTGTGTGACTTTGCGGGGTTTAACCATAATTAGAAGCACAGAGACAGACATATGCTTGGTATGTTTAGGTGCCAGAGCACAATGCAAGTATCTGCAAATATAGGGGGGGGGGGGGGGGGGGGGGTAATGAGAACAAACACCCCTGCCACTTCGACACAACCAATGGTTCATAGAGACAAAGTTATATGTGGCATAGTTTATATTCATGAACATACATTGTCTCAAGAGCACTGAGGATTTAGGTGATTTTCATTTCACTTGTCCAGGATGTGTACCCACACCACACAGCTGAATATTTGCATCTACATATGACAATGGGCATGTAAATATGGTTAAAAATGCATAATGCAGTGTAGAGAATCAGCATATCAAAGATGCATGCGTTTGTGAATGCGTCTAGGTCCTTCCATGTATATTTCAGTGAATTTGCTTGCCTATTTCTGTCGCTGCCAGCATGGCAAAAACAACTATAGAGGTGATTCATGATCTCATAAGGGAGGGAGTGGTGGTGGTGGGGTGGAGGAGAGGAGTGGTGGTATAGGGAGAGAGGGTGAGGAAGAGGGAGGATGAGAAATATAAGATGAGGGCAAATGGAGAGGTGGTGGGGAAAAGGGAAGATAGGAGGAGGGAAGAGCAAAGCAGCTAAAGAGGACATGAGAGAAGAGAAGGAGTGACCTTGGATGCTAAATAATGGTACACGGTTATAGCTGTGGCTAATAGAGACATAGTACAGAGAATGTGAAAAGGAGAGAGGCTGGGAGGTCAGGTAGAGCCCAGTGAGAATTGCCAAAGGATTTGTGGCGAGCACAACTGATTGGCTCCAGAAATACAGTGGAGGTAAAAGAGACAAAGAGGGAGAGGAGATGTGCAGAGGGAACGAACATAACTAAAAGTGTAAGTCAAATTGTAAAAAGGTGCCGAGAAAGAGGTTGGACATGGGACGAAAAGGAGCGCACCGATGCAGGTTTAGGGGAAAAGGAAAGAAAACGATGGGTGATTACAAAGAGATGAAAAGGGCAGAGGATGTGGAGAGATGAGAGTGAGTGACTGATCAGCGAAAAGAAGGAAATCTGTTCACAAAAAGATGGATAGAAAAAGAATAAGGGGGATAGATTGAGGGAGAGAAGATCGAAACAGAGCTGAAAAGAAGGATAGAGGGAGAGATGGAGGATAGAGTGAATAAAGGAGCTGGTATTGAATGGTAGGATTAGAAAAATGACTCAAGGATTCATTCAAGGTGTGTGTATGTGTGACTTACGGTTGCACAATAGAAGACCCACTGAATAGTTTGATGTTTTTTCAAGATGCCATGTCCCAGTTTATTATACATAATATTGGTATCGACTGCAAAAAGCATTCAGTTGCACCGTATACATAGATTCTAGTTGGTAAAGAAAATTCATATGCAAGGAAATAGTGAAGGATTCAGCACAAATATTGCTTGTTGAAGACTGTTTAGATAATAATAATTCTTTTTCAATACTATTCAATAAAGCATGCTATATTGGCAATATGAATCGAATGGAGACACTGAATGACATGGAAAGAGAGAGGGAAAGGACATGAGAAACTGGTACGCATTAACACGACAGTGAATCAAAGCAAGAGAAAACCCATTTAAATATAACCTTTGCTACAGAGAACCAGCCCCTCAGCCGAGTACAGGGCTTCACACAGTGATGGTCAAGTCTCTGGCTCATGGGATCTATCAATTATACAAAGACACATAAAGGCCCTGGATGAACTGACACCGCTGTAATATTTCTCAGGGCCTTTTTATAAGCCTATAATATGACTGAGGCTTTTTATTCAGACACAGAGGCAGCGCTAGCATTATGCTTCTTTCATATTTCATGTGGGAAATCTGATGAGCACCCACTGTCTTCACTACTGGACTTTACATAGGCAATTCATAATCACCCGGTGTGACTGATTTGACCAAGACAGGCTTTCCTTTAGGGTTTCCATCCCTGAGATATTTGGTTATAATGCTTTGGTTAGATTTCAGTTCATAAAATACCTACTCTTTGCTGTAAGAATATAAAAAAGTACTTACTCAAAACCTTAATTTTGCTACTTTCTTTTCCAATTTAAGTTATTGCTATGAACCTTTGGGTTCTACATTTAGTCAGTGTCCATCAAATTACAGAACTGCCCGACACCTTGAAGAATGGAGGTTCTTTGAGGCATTAATTGAAGGAGACATTTAAACTAATTCATTTGTTAAAAGAGTGAGAGAGAGAGAGATACCAGCATTTCCTGAGACATTCTGGCAAATTGGCTGTAGTAAACCCTTCAACTGTATTGTCTTTTCGCAGATTCATTTTTGTTAAAATAGTGTTCAGTTTTTGCTCTTGCTTGGAGTCTGTTCTCTCCAGCTAGAGATTTTCATGTTAGTGTTCACTCGAAAGATGGGAAATGAAGGCAGGAGGTCGACTGTTCATGAAAAGAGAGAGTTTAATGTGTGGATATTGTATGAAGAGATGCTTTCAGTGGAGGCGCTGCACTGTTGAGCCAAATAATGAGCCTTTGCCATGGTAACACACACCTGGTCCCCAAGTTGCTCCAGTGCAGAGAATGAGTTAATTGGTGAATTTGTGGCAGTCTTAGAAAGCAATCTATAGCAACCTAATGACCATTGGATAATGAGAATGCCCCGTGTTTCTGTTCAGATTATAATGGGACTGACAGTGTCAGACAGTTCATTGTAATTCGTTATCAAATCATACAGAGCCTCTGCTTCAAATTAGGAGTTTGCAGATATTTCTGGGCCAGTTCTTGCTTTTCAGATTGTTTTGCGGCCTCATATCCTAATGAAATAAAGCAGTGTTACAGAGTTTTCAAGGTGATTTTCAGTTCAAATACACTTTTAATCCTACAATATACCTACAAGAGTTGATATTCTAAGCATTTGTTCAGAAAATCTAAAGCCTTGAGAAGCCTGTGAAAATCAGTGATCAATACTTAGCAGTACTGGAACCTAAATCCATGTGTCTACCCCAAAGCTTTCCTTGAGTAAACCACCCCCTCTTCTGTTTCCCAGATAGTTCCTCCATTGTCCAAGCATCTTATCCCACTGATTCTGAAACTCTGCTGTGGATATTTGTGAGAGAGTTGTCAATCGCAGTGATTTCATTTGAAGAACTGGCTTATGTAAGAACAGTCAGTTACATCGAATTCAAAATGTACTCAAAAAATACAAAAACTACATAGTTGCCATCACCGGTCTCTTTATTTTGAATGCGTTATAAACAGACTGAGGTTAGAGGCCTTCTGCAGTGTCTGAGTCAAACTCGGTGGCATTTATAGGATGTAGCTCAAGTCTAAGGGGAGCTGGAACGGTTAGCAACAGTAGATACAAATAAGCCCTTTGATGTAGTGTGAAAAGGCAGAGAGAAAGAAGAAGCGGGAGACCAAAATACAAGTGAGGAATGAAAAAAGAAATCACTGACAAAATATTCCTGTATATAACACAAAAATACACAAACACACACACTTGCCCACACAAGAGGGTTGGACAGCAGAGGGCAAAGTCATACCCATCAGCGACAGACACTTGAGCTGAGCTACACTCTCCCACACACACTTTACTCTTGCATGTCACACACACACACAAACCCACTTAGATGAAAACACATAGATGTTCATTCTAGTATATCACAAATACACTCATATACTGTGCAAGCATGAACTGACAAGCACATACAAACAACTCTAGCATGGTACACACGCTTATGTAAAGCCTGTGCCCCTCCGTTCTCATCGCCATCTCTCTTCATTGTTTTTTCCCCCTCTCTCTGTCTCTCTATTGTTCACCTCTCCCTCGTTTGTTAGTTCTAACGGCTGCTCGAACACTTAAAATGAGGACAAATTCAAAGCACTTCTCTCTTTATTATCCCACGCAAGAACTCATGCATTACAGACACACGCAGGAAACACATTCGCAGTTAAAAGACAACAAAACACACCCCTCACTTGTTATGACAATACGCTGACACATTTGTTTCCTATTACCTTTAATCAAAACCACAAAATGTCTCCGTTTTACTGTAATCCTAGCCCTGACTAAATCTAAAATGGCCTCTTTTTTTAAAAGTGAGGTCCCACAAAATGGCTTGACGTTTGCTTCTCGCAGGGATTCAAGTATTTCGGCACACACACACACACACACACACACACCCGTGCACTCCAAATGAGCAGACAGAGTTCTCTTTTCATGTTCCCTGGGCACACTCTCCATCAATAGCCTCATTTTCCCTCTCTCCCCCTACTGCAGTATCCACTCCTGTGCTGATTCTAGCCATCCTTTCACCCCTCCTTTTCCTCAGCTTCTTTTCCAACGTTCAACCTTTTCTCCTTTGTTCCACAATAGTCAGAATATTCAGGCTAGGCTTCCAGTTACTGCAAGATATTTTAGATTTAACTAATTCTCTATTGATCCTGTGCAGATCACTTTTTTTTATTTCACTGACCTCTACTTTTTTGTTTTTTTTCTTTCTGTTTAGAATTCTACCATCCACCAGTGACCGTTTCCTGTTGAAGAACTTGGTTTCAGGAGTGGACTATAACTTGTGCGTACTGGCCATTTTTGATGACACGATCACGTCATTAGCAGCAACAAAGGTCCTGGGCTGTACCACGTTCTCCACCAAGGATGTTTACCCGGCGTGCCGCTCTCTCCAAGCCCACTTCCTGGGAGGGACGCTCACCATTTTGGTTGGCGGCGTTGTCGTGGTCACCCTACTCGTGTTCACTGTGGCGCTAATGGTTCGCCACCGTGTGTGCAACCATGGCGACCACATTATATGTCACAACAGCAACGCTGAGGCAGGAGGTGGGGCCTGCTGTCAGGGAGGAGGTGTAGGGGGCGGGGACAAAGGTGGCAACAGTAGTGGATGCTACCAATCAAATGGTTCCGGGGACATGATGATGGTGGTCCTACCCAATGGTCTCCCTTCCAAGAGAGGGGAGAAAGACAAGGACAAGGACAAGAAGAAGGAAGCGGCCGATTCTGCTTCCTCTCTGCCCCCCAAACTCCCTCCAAAGCCCAGGCCCAAGCCTAAAGTCAACCTGGAGCAGTTTCTTTCAGCTGGGGGGGTGGTTTCTACAATGACTGGGACAGGAGGGGAGATGGCTTTGGTGGTGAGACAGAGGAAGCTGGAGAAGGCGCCACCATACACCCCAGAAAGTGACAGAACTCCCCTCTACTACTCCCCTTCCCCTCCATCCACCCTGCCCCGTCAGTCTCGCTCCAGGGAACGCCCAAGACCCCGTCTGGAGCGAGAACTGACCAATCGTGCCAGTTTCTCTCTGGCTGCACCCCTGAGAGACTCAGATCTGTTGGACTGGAGAATCACTCCCCGAGGCAGGGACAAATGGAACTCCTCTCAGGCTTATCAGAGCCCTGTATCCCCTCTAAATCCTGCCAGCGGGACCGTTAGTAAACGGCGGCACTCGCTGGATATGGGCTCCTCTGTCGCCTTAGCAACTGATGCAGCGGCGACTGTTGCCAAGCGCTATGGTGCTGTCAGTTACGCCAAGCGGCTGAGCGTGATCTGGACGAGGCGGAGCCAGTCACTTCATGGAATGCTAGTGCAGTGTGCATCAACGACAAGCACAGCGTCCTCGACAACCAGTGACGAGACCGAAAACGGCAGGGGATTTGGAGGGCAGTGTGAGTTCCAACAGGGATACATCCATGCTTACAACACCACCAACTCCAACTCTAACACCGGGATCACTACTGGGAAAGGGAGCAGTGTGAAAGACAAGGGGAGGGAGAAGGGAAAGGACGGAAGGAGTGCTGAAGAACTGGAGGAAAGTGTTGTGTAGTTGGTGGTGTAAAGATATAAAAAAGAAAGTTAAGAGGGATAAAGGGATCTAAAAGAGTACAGTTTGAATGGGATTTGAGCAGGGCAAAGAGGTGGAGTCAGTGGAAAAATTGAGGGAGCAGGAAAGGGAAGATGAAGTGATTGTAGACGAGGGAGGGAAGGTTGTGAGTTCAGAGGGAGAGGGAAGAGTAAAATTGACTTGAATCTCACTTGTGCAGCTCCTTGATTTGCCAGGTGAGAAGTCAAGAAAAATGGAGAGGAGACAAGAAAGTGTACTTGGAAGTGAGGTGAAGATTTTTAACAGGCTCTTTTTAGCTGACTAAAAGACTTATGGGTGGGAAAATAAGTGGGGAGAAAGATGTGACAGGAAAAGGGGGAGAAACATAATGGGACAGTTTTAAAACTGTCTTGAAATACTCTATGTTGAGTTCAAGCTGTATCCGTAAAGATGAAGCGATACTAGATAGAAAAGAAAGAACACAAGAGACAAACAAAACTCAGAAAAATCTAGACAGAGCGACAATTGTATGAACAGACAATGTGAGTGATATATATAGACACAAAGAAGGAGAGACGTAATCAAAGAGGGGAAAACATCAGTAGAGCAACAGAACAAAGGTTATATAGCACAGACGGAGATAGTGTGAGCTCAGCATGGATCTCAGTAAAGCCTGTACACTAATAGAACCAGACTTTTGCTAACACTTCAACTCTCCAGAGTTCCAGCCCCCACAACACAAGGGTTTACTCTGGATCAAAAACAGCTACACTATGGGTGATACTGGAGAAACACTCTTCTCCGACAAAAATCACAAACGTAAAAAAAAAGATTCGGATGACATAGCTCTGCTTTGTTATCTGGCTTTTTTTTGGACTCCAAAACGGACGGCGATTTTGAAACTCTTTTCCAAAACACAATGAATGTGACTTTTATGTGTCCTCTGTGGCTGCTCAACGATTTTGACTTGCCGTGCCTGCGGATTATGGGAGCATAAATACAGAGCTGTGTGCATTGGACATGATCAATCGATACGAGCTGGAAAGAGCGAGTTGAGCACAGGCATTATTAAAAGAAAGACATCGGGATTACAATGGAGTTGATATGGATTACAAAATGGAGGAGAAGGGGGTGTATGGTGGAACATGTGCGTGTGTGCATTTCTGAAACATGAGATCATATTGGATGTCGGATGATAAAGGACCAAACGAATGAATGATGCTAATGGACCCTAAGTGTGCATGCGCTGATGGATCGGGGGCAAGATGCGAGTATGTGTGGCTGTGTGTGTGACTGAGTGCGCACATGTATATGAATGTTTGTGAGGGGGCAATCCAGTCAACCAGACTCCATTACTGTTTTAAAAGTTTTGCCGCTTTCTGGACATGCTGTAAAAAAAAAAAAAAGAAAATAAAAATAAAAGATTTGACAGGGTCTTAAGGTCCGCTCAAAGCACAGTAAAAGTGAAATGTTTAAAGACGTTTTACCAAAACTTGAATTAGTCACAATTTGCGCAGCTTGGTCAGAAAGCGACTACTTAAAATTCATTTTTGTGACTTCAGACTCCTTTGTGCCACATGGATTCACTTTTAATCCAAAACAGTGAATGTTTCCTGAAAGGAACCAGTTAAATGACAGAACCACTATGGAGGCCACTAACCTTTAGGAACTGTTCATTAGAAGACTTTGTGAAACGTGTAATGGGATGACTGATCCACTGGCACAGACCACAGAGACTCCTAACTTCTATCAAAAAGAAAAAAAAATGAAAAGAGAAAACTTGAAAGTACATATATATATATATAGTATATATATAAAATGATGTTACTTGTCGCACCATGTGTTTCTGTTTTTCAGAGTTTTCTGGGGGGTGATGGTAGGATCGAATACAAAATATAAAATGTGTGATTTTTTGTTTTAGACAAAAAATCTTCATGATTAGAGCAGAAAAATGTTGACGATAACTAGGCAGAAAAATAAAGATCAAACCAGATACTGAAGAAGCACACACACAGCACAAAACACACAAACTGGCAAGCACACACACCCCAGAACACAGATACACATAAACAGATGCCTATAAAAACAGAGCCAATTAAATTAATAATGATGACTTTTAACCATTACTGTTGTTTCCTTTCTGTTTTTATTTCATTTTGCCAAAGTCAATATTGTTCTCTGGACTTGATATAAATAATAAAAATTACATGTATGGAACAGAGACCGACTCATTAACACAAGGGAGAAAGTTGTGTGTCGTGTTTGTGTGCATGTGTGTTAATAAATGTACTTTAAATGTGTTTCACACAAAAGCATGATTATGTGCAAAAAGAACTTACAATAGAAATGTGTTATCAGTGTCACTGTGGTTTATTCATGGTACATCACTAAGTGTCTAGAGCAGGTTTTAAGACAGCATTTTAAATCAGTTTGTTACTCAGAGCAGGAGATGAGTATAGATAAAAAATTCTAGCTCTTCAGCTTAGTTTAAATTTGGACAGAAATGTAAAGAACGTCATTCTGTCTTGATGAAAATGATTGAGCTCAACGCAGCTCATGGGTCTGAAAAATTTAAGCACATGAGGGAATGTGCCAAAAATCAAGTTATTTACCTAAAAAATGAAGTTGTTTACTTCAGTCCATCAGTCAGCAGAGCTGATTGAAATGTAAGGGTGAAATCAACCTTCTTTAAGTGATTTAAAACAGCATGTAAGATGGAGAAAAGTTGAGTTAAGAAAAACATTCCATAAAAAAGAGAAGCAAACAGCGAAAGAAGTTCCGGGGACAGATACAAAATGAATTTAGAAAGACAAAAGATCTGAGTAAACAAAAAATTTAAAAGAAATGATTTGATATGACACAGAATTAGAAAGAGAGTTGAAGTGACAACAAACAGATTGAGAGCAACAACTAAAAGCTGTCAGACTAATGGATCATGATTCTGACGCTTTGTTATTATGAACTATACCTGCAGGCTTTACAAAAAGTCTAATGTAAGAATTACAAGACTACTTCAGAGCTCCCTGCAATTGAGTTGAACACTTAATTTAGCAGCAAAGACATGAGCTTGCAATGATCCGCGACTGAACGTAGCCAATTAAACTGCTAAAAATATAAATGAGCAGATGAAAAGGACAAAACTTAAGTGGAAAACATGAACTAGCAAACCAAAACATACATTCATGTATCCGTCTTCTTTATCCCCGTCACAATGGCAACAGGCAAAGCAAGGTAGCCGTGTCATTGAGCTCCTCCTGGGGGATCCTGAGACCTACCCTGGCTAGATTTCAAATGTAATCCCACCAGGGTGTTCTGGGTTTACCTCTGGTTGTCCTCCCAGTTTGACGTGCCCAGTATTCCTCCACGAGGAGGCGTCTGGGAGTGGTTGAATGCTGCACGGAGCTGCAGACTGGGTTGTTCATTATCAATCAGAATAGCAGTACTAACAACACTTTCACATAAAAGAGTAATTTTATTTCAAATCCAAAAGATTTGCATATGGAAAATAAAGCCACGCATCAGACAGGAAGGCTAAAAGAGACAGAGAGAAGTGAGAAAGCCAGACAGACCTGTTTTTTAATGCCCTTCATCTTATTCCGAGTTTTCATCTACCTCTCCTCTTGCATGTTTTCATTTTCTATTTAGCTATTTGCAGACGCTGCTAAATGCCCAAGATGGAAGGAGTGTGTGAAAGACCTGCAGAGAAGGAGGGAAATATGAGACTGCTGACACACCTAAAGATGGATAAATAGATGATGATGAGCAAGGGAAAGAGGAGAGAAATAAGCGAAGGGGGAGGTCATTGTGTTTATCTTTCAGCGTGTGCTGGTGTGCATATGCCTGTGTGTGCCTCTGCGTATATCCATGGCTTGTTTCCAAATGTGTGCGTGTGTGAGAGAGAGACAAACACAATGTGGTCAGAGTGTGTGCAGTGGTGTTATTTTTGTCACAGTACTCGCCGCAATTTATTAACAGGCAGATAAATGATGCTTTAACCACAGAGGGAACAACTGGGACTGGATGAATGGTGTTTGTGTGCATGTGTGTGTGTGTGTGTGTAAAGGGTTAATATGCTCTCTTGCCTCTCGAGCTTAAAACGTCAGACATTGCCAGAGTGATAGACAGTGTCCTAATTTAAGACCATCGACGGGGACACCAGAGGAAATAAAGGAGAGAAAAGAGAGAAGACGAACTGTGTGTGAGTGGACATCAGGTTAGAGGGCAATATGGTTTGAAGATCATAGGTGCCCACATTAAAAGCAGGGCTGAATCTGTGCTACAGTCACCTTTGAGAAACGAGTGTGCGAGTGTGTGCGCGCGCGTGTGTGTGTACGTGTACTAATGTGTGACGGGCAAGAACAACACAACGAAATGCCTCCTGCTGCTTTCTTCGCCAAAGGCAAAACCCTGGCCTAATTTGTCTAATTAAAAAAATGCTGAGTAACGCTGAAACTCACATCCACACACACACACACTCACCTTTTTCATATTTTAACAAGTGCACACACACACAGACACAGACACACACACACACTGCTTTTCTACACACCACAAGATAACCTTATGGCAGTGGGATTGGCATGTTTCTCCATGCACGTGTGTGTGTGTGTGCATGTGTGTCTTGAAAGGCTGTGTCTGCCTGTAGCCAAACGTCCTCTGACATTTGCAGTTATGATCAAGGTATGATGCATTTCCCTGCAGTGTGCTGAGTAACTGCTGACTTTGAATGCATCGGACCTCAGCACTTTCTGCGATAGAAACCAGTTGGGCCAGTTCTGCAACATGCTGAACTGTGCCATGAAAGAAACTGTATATCTGCACAGCCAAAGGTACCAAAAATGTCACGTCAAATAATGACTACCAACCAACAGAGTTTTTTATTAGCAACTCTTTTCATACAGACCTGTAAGCAGTAACAAAGAGTTTAACACGGCTGAATAGAGCATAGCTCTCAGAGATAATCCCAAGGTTCAACCTTCTATATGCTGGCCAAGGCTCAAACTGATTTAATAAGTGCAGACACTCTAACTTACAGGGACAACTCCTCTGAGAAGAGGTACTTGTGGTGATACTGTAAAGGAAATGATCAGACACTAAAACCCACATTTGTATGGATTAAAGGACATATGTAATCAATGGCATGCAACTTAAGTTCTCATGTTTAATGCTCTGATGTTCCACATGGTTGACTATTCAGTTCATCAACACCTGCATATTGTTGTGAACAACAGGTTCAAAACTAATGTCAGGGTAAATTAAACTGCCCAAACACTCGCTTATATTTCTCTGGCTAACCTACATCCCTTTATATCAATGTAGTAGCTTTAGGTGAAATTGTTATGTATTGAATATGAAGTACTATGACAGTGTGAGACAGTTTAAGTCAAAGCAACAAATATATACAACAATAAAGCTTTATTTTTAGTCAAAATGCTAAAAGTAAGCATGTTACAGGGAAAAAACCTGTTCTATAACAGACTCCAGATAATACATGACAGTCCTTTTACCATATGTGAATATCACCTGGTTACGAGTAAACTGTCACTGTGCCATTTCATTCTGTCATGTTGAAATTGGGGAAACATGGCAGAAAACCTTTACATGACAGTAGATTTAGAGATTCAATTTTCAGATTTTTGCCTGTATGATGAAATGCTGTTTCATCATTTTTATACCCTCTTGTCTTTGGAGCTGACAGATCTGATTTTCTGTGTCCTTGTAGGAGCTAATGAACCATCATATATCGCTGTTGTTTGTTTTTTTTATATTCTGTCTGTAATGCAGTGCCGTCACTAGTTGCAATTTTGATAGCAATCTTCAAATTAACATCCTACCCTGAACATTTAACATAAAGAATCCATAACCATCCTGACACTGACCGCTGTTCCTGTCTAGTATTTAATTATTTTTTCTGTTTGCAATTATGGTTAACAAGACTTGGAGTAAATGAAGCTTGAATGATGACTACAGATTGTCAGGAGAGCTAATGATGAGGGTTGATGGCTACAAAATGCTCATATTGAGCACGAACAGTAAATACTGTCAATCAAAGTGAAATATCACCTTCTAGAGGCATTTTGAAGTATAGACATAAAAAACGGTGTTTCTCCCCCTCAACGCCACTTCTTGATCATATGTTGTCACTAATTCTTGAATTGAACATGTCAGTATTTCATAGTGTCACTCCTCAGCAACATATGGAGGGGATGACAGAAAAATAGAGACAGAAAAGAGGATAGAAAGATGAGGAGATAAAAGTAGAGAGATAGCTCAGGAGAGGTGGATAAAGAGATTGATTGAAGATAGAAGAGCAGAGAGAGGGAGGAGAAATGGGAGTTGCAGCAAAGGGGGAAAATCGACCAAGAAAGTGAGGAGGAGAAACTAAACTACTACAGCAACAGAGGGAAGGAAAATAATCATTTGCATGCCCATCATGATACGGGGGACTAGCTTTTTCTTGATCAGTTTGATCAGTTTTTTTTTAACTAGATATACTGAAAGATACTGGACAGGAAGCAAGCTTCTGATCGGTATAAAACTGACGACTTGAGACGGAGGTGATAACAGTCTCGGCTACAGTGTGATGTGTTTGATTACTCCGAGGTAGCCGAGTTAATTTGATAATGACATGCTACACAGAGCACCTTTAAGGAACAGATGTGAGAATAGATGGAAGAGAAAGAGATGACAGAAGTGAAAGAGACAAAGAGAGAAGACAAAGGAGGAGAAACAATGTTCATCTTGGAGAGGTGCTAAAATGATAGAAGATTCAGCTTTGTGCAAGGGCTTTACCTTCATGCATCATTTCCATTCTTTTTTTCTCTGCAACCTCTCTCTGCCTCCCTCTCACACTGTCTTTCCACAATCTTTAATTTAGCCCTCTATCTAATTTGTGCTCTCCTTCACCTCCAATGACTTCTCATTCAGTCCTTTGTTCACTGCATTCTCTCCTAATCTCCACTTCTCTCCGACCTCCCCTGCTCTCTCGTGCCCCTTTGTTCGTATCTTTTATTGTTGTGGTGGTTCTCTCCAGCCGTCTTTCACTCATTTTATTCCGCTCTCCTGACTGTAAGAAAATATTCTTTGCCTTTCTGTATCGGCTTCCCTTGAAGAACGTTAACCTTCTTTTCTATCTCCTTATGTCCTTTCCTCCTTTTAACTCCTTTTTCCATATAATTTTAATATGCTTCTTGCCGTCACTCCCGTTTTCACTTTTGGCTACCATATCAGTGCCCCCACCCACCCACTCACACACTTTAATATTAAAATTCTTCTCTCTACTTTTATTATTGCACTCAAATATGCTTTGGCATTTCATCTTTGCCCCACTGTCCTTGTCCCTCTCCATTTTATTCTTTTGGGCAATGTTCTCCGTATTTTCCAAGTTTTACGTCCATTTCTCAACAGTTGCATTAGCTAAAGTTTTTGCACTGACTCCCCGGTGCCTCTTTGGTTTGACTATCTACATGAATACACGTATATAAATGTGAGGCAATGCTTACATGCACTAAAAAAGTTGTACATTTAAGTGAGGCCTTTTTAGTGAATTAGTGCATGTTCATCCCGAGATCTGAAAGCCTTAAAATATATGTAAAATGTTCTGATTTTAATGCAAAGCAATACTAACAATGAGATCTCTTTCATTCAGCTGCTCTCTCCTTCCCCTCCATCCTAATTCCTTTACTGTCGTTCCAACGTATTTTTCTCTCTTCTCCCTCTTCAGCCTACTCCTTCATTCAGAGTAAGAGAACATTTTATCAAGAGACATTGATTACCACTCTTCTTTTACTGTCACCTCGGTGACTATCCTTCCTTCTTATCCTCTTTCTCTCTTTGTGTACATTTCTAATCTTCAAAGATTCTGCTGCTATCTTTTGAAGTCATTATATAAAAAAAATGGGCCCTTTAAGCCACCATTGAGAAAAACAGACACTCAGGAACAGAACATACATGTTTGCTGGGTGCCTTTATCCAATGTGCCCTGCACCATTAAGAGTGCACATGTTTTTTATCCAAGTTGGAACAGAAACCCTCCAGCAGTATAAGTGTCACCTTACCCGTTCACCTACCTGCTGAATGGGACACGACTATGGCAGTGTCAGTAAATGTTTTACCAACTGAACTACATGAGGTGACCTGTCTTTCTCACGGCTGAATGGACAGGCTCAGTGGGAGGTGTGGAGTGGTCTACCATTGAAAGAGAATGAAGTGTATTGGTAAGAGGTGGTTACAAAACTTTGGGACCCATTCATGACACATTTGTATGCATAGAGTGAATCTTAAATTGCTGCCACCACTCAAACTAACACGAACAAATCCAATTTTACCTGCATGGACTGATTTTTTTTGGCCACATGGGCAATGGAACAAGCTGAAAACAAAACACTGATATATTATCACCTAACAAAGTTGTTGTGGCGAACATGTTAGCAAATGTTTCTATGTTATGCATCCAGCAGACATGGACCAACATTACTATTCATTTAGAGTTGTGTTTCTGGCTACCTGACAAATCCAAGACCAATATTCACTTTCCTTCCAACTCTGTTTTGGTCTTGCTTCAAACAGTCAGACAACAAACTCCTAAGGGAAATATCTGGCTCTTTAACTGCTACATGCCCTTCTATGTTCACCAGATAGTCACTTACTTTGCTTGTCTGCTGTTTGGTGCTGGCAAGGTGGTGCACAGCATGTTTATCAGAGCTTTTTCACTGAATAAGCTGCCTGGAAATAAAGATGATGAGAGGAGTTTGCAGGGCAGAAAAACAAACCTAACAAAACAATGAGCTATAGTCAAAGAGGCTAAAAAGCTCTGCAGAACTGAGGGAACCTGCAGAGTTGGATGAGAATTCTCTGTGTGGTCGTCCCTATGGGCCATTATGACATAGCTGACCTTGATTGGCTGGAGTTTTAGGATATAATCCACTGCTAGTGGGTCAGTTTTGAGTAGCGCCCTTTCCAAGTATAGATTCAATTCAAAGAACTCTTCAATTTTAATGTTGGTAAGTGAGTCTCCCTTCTAAAATCTTAATACACTTGACAGCCAACACATTTTGGTCTCTTTTGAACTTCCACACAAGTCCATTGCTTTGTATAGAATTAAACTCCCAAAAGCTTTTCAGTTCTGCAGGTCTGACACTCTACTGCTCAAGCTTGAAACTCTCTTGTCATCATCATTGTAATTACTACCACCATTGTTATCTTTTGTTTTTTCTATCAAGGTTTAGTTCCCACAATGTCTTACAGATAATTTGGTAATGTCATTCACGACTGAGTCCTCATTTAGGATTGTTTAGGACACTTTAGCCTATTGTGCAGCAAATCGTCCTGAACAGGCATACAATTTAAGATCAGATTTTCATTAGTATAATATAAATAAAATCATGAAGGTGCTGTCAGATCATTCATTTCTTACATAAAGCGTAGAGCAAGTCAGACATTTTTGACCTGGATCCTATTTTCCATCATATGACCTTGATTCTAGTCTACGTTGCTTCCTGACAGAGCTACTCGCATCTTGCCAGTCCTCTCCTCTCGGTTACTCTCTACTACCTTCAACCTCTCTCCATCTTGCCGTTTATCCAATTTCCATCCTTTTCCTCAATATACTCTCTCAGTACTGGCTTCTCAATGGTCCTATGATTGTTTGCAGTCGTTTCCTCTCCTTCCTTTTCTCGATCTCTTTCACCTCTGCCAACTAACTTCATCTAACTTGTGTCTTCTCTTGCAACCGAGGGAGCACATCACTTCGCTGACAGCTTCTCTTACAAAAAACCTGAGCGAGTTGCATCCTCTGCTCATGTTTTTTCTCCTCACCCCTCCACCTCTCTAGTTTCTTTCATTCATACCATCTCCTTCCAGTAAGCTCCATTTTTTTTACTTTTATTCCTGACATCTCCCCTTCTCTAATATTTTGTCCCAGATGAGATTTTGCCTTTTCCTTCCTTTTTCTTACTTCGCCACAGGACCTCTTCTGCTCATCATTACCTCTCTCAACATCCCGCCCACTGCCCATCTCTTCTTCACTTTTTTACCCTAGAACAAGAAATGAAAAGGGAACTTCCTGCCCTCTTCATCATTTTTCACTCCTCATTCTCTCTTTTTGGTCTTCTGTGTGGCGATGCTACCACCTACTCCTCTGAGCCCTCATCTCTGCAGGCTCCCTTCAGTCTCCTGATCAGAAGGAGGGAGCGAAATCTTGTAACCCTTCTCATCTTGTGACGTTGTGTGGTTTCCTTTCTGAGAGGGTGACGGTAGGAGACCTTGGTGTGTGCACATGTGCGTGAGAGACAGTGAACCGAGAAAGAGATAGATACAGTGGGGTGTCGTCTTTTAGGCTTTCTTGCTGAGCGCAAGCAATGGGGGAGGCAAGCGGAGGGAGAAAGGAAGGAAAGCAAAAGAGAGAAGAACAGAGCATGTAGGAGAAAGGTAGATGTCAAATGGGAAAAAAGCAGAAAAGACGAAAGGAACACAGACATCCACAACTACTCGCTGATTTGGGTAACTGTAATAAAATGATTGTTATTAGATCCTCAGAATTTTTACTGTTTGTCTCTGACACCATTTCCATAAAACAGCAACATTTAACACAGCTTGCTAAATTACTGTTACAAACATGCGTGCTTACTCTGAGCTCTGCTAATGAAGTGAATTATATACAAAAACTGAAGGTACCCCATGCACAGCAGTGCTTCTCTCCTGGGTGCCAGCTGGTGCAAGGTAAACCACAGTAAACCAAAAAACGATATTCCAGCGCACACCAGGATACTAGGATTGACTAGGATTGAATTATTTTGTTAATAGATTACATTAAAAACAAAAGGAGTGAATTACACATTTTGCATGTTGCTTCATCAGATTTGCTACTGAATTATATACAAGTACATTTGCCTTTTGTGGCTGCTCAATTAGGGAGGCTAAAACCCCACAAATCCGCTCCCATCTTTGAGCAAACACCATTTACCAACACTAAAAACCTAAGAGAATTGTATGTAAATTTCCCAAATACCTCTACCCAATTAGTGATCCTAACAGCCACATTAATCTTTCAACAAATCTCTAAATGATAGAACACTTTCCTTTTTCCTTGTGGAGGGAGCAAAGGATTGTCACACTCCAGGATTTAGCTCCAAAATGCAATATAACAGCAATTATGTTCCAACTGTTGGTCTACAACTTTGCCCGTGGCCTTGCTTCTTATGATTATAGAACAACTGGGACCCAAACTGAGATATGAGTCCCAACCAGTCACCGAGGTTCCCCAAGACATACAAAACAGACACTGTAAAGAGCAAATTTGTTTTCGAGAACTCAGCTTCAGAAACAGCTTTAAAGCCACTGGGAATCTCAGCTGAGCTATAATTGGGAATAACTGCTGGGAGAAAGTCTTGTAGCTTTTCAGTTGACAGCACCGGCTAGTAAGCAATTTAACATTGCTCCTTATCTACTTATGCCTAAAGGCCAAATACTGTAGAAGATTATTACTATGAAACATTCAGAGTGTTTTGCCGCTAGTGGATGTTTCGAACCTTGGTGTTGTTTCCTCGGCAGTGCTAAATGCGGCACTCTTCACTAAGTGGAGGCTACTGAAACTTTAGTTTAAGTTGAAGGGAAAGAGGTACTGTAGCTACAAGGACATGAATTTGTGTATTGTCAGTTTATATTAAGGGAAATACAGTGTTTATTAGCCAAGTGGATGCATGTTTATAATCACCGTGAGTGTGATGTATGAAAAGATTACAGAGAGCTCTGAGATCACGAATTATCAATGTTTTCACCCAACAGAGAACTTCCTCGGGCAAAATAAATTTAGTTGCATTGCTTTTTTTTTGTCAGCGCAAGACCTGTGTTTGGTTGAAACACTTTAAATAGAAACTGAGGGAGATCTTACTCCAGTTTGTGTGGTTCTTTTTTACTGTAAGCTTGTAGATTTCTTTCTTTGGTATCCAGCACCTAGCCCGGTGAGTTGTGGATGTGCACATGACGTATTCTTGCCAAATCCATGAAAAGATTCCATTATGCATGTTGTTTTTTGGTGCAAACCAATAACTTTGAGGTGGTCAAAATAACTGTTTAGTGAACTGGCAACTATAAGATTTAAGTTGAATCTGCCAGTAGAAGGTGAGATTAATTAATTTAACAATGTATTACATCTGTATTGTACACTGAAAAAACTATAAACTTGTAGACAATCTCATTCTCTAGCAAAGCAACTTTGCTGATGTTTGGGGAAAACTTGTCAGAAATAAAGATATATTTTTGGTATCTCTTCCCTTCAAGAGAAAAACAAATGTGTGGAAATTGATTTTCAGGTCTTTTAGGCTGACAAAATAGCCCATCATTCATGTCTCTAGAGGTGAGAGCTGTGTTTATAATATCTGCAGCTATGCCAGATACATATTGTCATCTGTTGCATCTTAAGCCACAGCTTAGATATGGTTGTTAAAGATCAAAGTGCTGTCAAACATCCGCAGCATTGAGACTACAAGGGGAACAGTGAAGCTTTAACAATGCCCCATTGCTTGCCAGCACCAGCACAAAGATACTGAAGAAAATATATTATTTCCATGAAAAATTCTGACTTTAGCTGCATACAGAGATGTCAGACCTTAGGACATTTCTCAGCACCACTCATAGCACTCTTCTCAAAGTTGTACTGTAGTAACACTTGCTACAATAAAACTGTTTGCTATTGTGAGAAAGAAAACTCACTTGGAACTTGTAACTGGTACGCTTTGTTTTTTTAGACAATAAAAAACTATGAGGTCTCCTGCCATGATTGCACAAGAACATATGCCAAATACTGGCTGGTGCTTCTGCAATTAGACTTCACGGACCAAACATATCCATCTGCTACTGTGAAGACTTACCTACTTAAAGGGGACCTATTATGCTTTTCCTTATTTTCAGTCATATATATATATATATATATATAATGTTACAATATTGGATGTTCATATTAAATGTGGCCACAGTGGTAAAATAATGGTGTAAACATATGTAGAAGTGATCCCTGTGAGCAAAAAGCACCAGCTTCAGACTGCTCTGAACATTTGGTTCCCAACGTTTTTTCCTACTTTCAGCCCGAGCCGACGTCATCTCATGATGGACTTCCTTATATGGTCATCTGCTCCACGCAAAGCATGCGAGTTCTCTGCTCCGCTAACATTACAGCGTTTTTCCATTGTTGTGGCACTGGAGCTGGCACGCTGTGAGTGTTTTTCCATTACACAGCACAACAAAGTAAAATAAGTAGTTTACTTGTTGGAGGTGTGCTGGTTGTCTGCAGCTCTTCATCAAACATCATCATCACTTTGGCTGTTTCTTCTTGTACTATTCCTTCCTGGATTATTTTTAACTGAGCCACTGAACAAAGAGCTCCAAATATCTCCATATCTTGTTGTGTCGTCCGTTTTTTTAGTTAACAAAGCTCTGCTAATTCCTTGGGGCACAGGTTTCATTTCCTGTAAATTCTTTGCAATAAAAGTCTCTTGTTATTTAGCGTTTAAAAGCTTTTAATTTGAAGCAGTAAAGCAGGAAATGTTGGGTTTGCATCAGCGGTAACTCGGCAGCCGTACTGAAGGTGGCCAATCAGAACAGAGTTGGCTCATCGGGAGGGGGGCCTTAAAGAGACAGGAGCTAAGACTGCTTGTTAGAGACAGAGGCTGAACTGAGGGGCTGCATAAAGGAATACGATAAATAAAGGGTTTTTTGAACTGTGAATCATACAAAGCTACTCTAGTGGAGTCCCAGAATAAAAATATAGAGTTCGAAATGAGCATAATAGGTCCCCTTTAAGACTGAATTTTGAGAAGTCATTGATCACCATGTGAGCACCAGCCGGCTACAGTTTAGTGATGCCACCTCAAGTCATTTTTACAAAGAAATAATAAATCATGAAGTCATTCTGCAGTGCTCTTATGCATCTTACTTACACTAAGCAGATCCCAACATCATTTCAATCACCAAGGGTTTAGGTCAGTCACCTACATGAACAATAACTGATTAGTCTCTAAAATCTATGCAAGGTTCAGTAAAAGGTGAAGTTTAATCAGTGTCCTATTGTGTGCCATCGCTTGTACAAGATATGAATAATGAAATACTTATTCTGTAACTGAAAACAGATGTCACAGCTTTCTCCAATCTGTGAAATGGGTAACAGTGCTCTATTTGACTACACAATCCTGCACTTCATGTGAAAGATGCTGATAGTTTGAGAGCAAAGACTTCTCTTATCTCTTGTTGTTGCAGAAGATATTTGGTGGATATTTACCTAAAGCATCTTTAATATTCACAAGCTCAGATTTCAAGCGTGTGTCTCCTGAGGGAATTCCTAAACATAACTGTGTTTGTGCCATGTGCGACCAAAGGAACAGCAGAATAAAAGCTGCAGGATTAATTCCACTTCGACTGCTCCCCATGTCACATGCCTCCTACAAACACTCCAGTCAATTTAGATTGTCTGTCATCAGTCAAACATGAAGCCTTTTGCTGAAAGTAAAACAGCAAGATTCAACCCTAGCATGTCACTTGCCTGCTGGTCTACTGCTAGTAATTCCATAATTAATAGTACAATGCACACACACTGTAGTGAACTGTGGGTTATTAAACATCTGCAAGGTTTTTCATTCTACAAAGGACAGCAGCAAGGTCAACACACACATACACATACACACCTCAACTCTGTAACCTTGCAAGTGCTGCTTTACGCCCACAGAACCACTGACCCTGTTCGCTCTGCATGCTTGGGATTTGTTCCTGATGGATTTAAATGCTGGAATTATTGAGTATTATTGAATATAATTGAACCTTCCAACCACACAGATGGCCACTCGAATGCTCAGAGGCAGATGTGCTGTACAAGACTACAATCATTTATAGTGTACACACATACACACACAAAGAACGCAAACGAAAAGGTGCAACATGCAAACCTGTGATGTTCTCACTCACTCAGCTCACATAAGCCACGCACAAGGCAGTGAAAGGTCAGCCAAGATCAACCACCTGCTCCCCTGGCAACACACTCGAAGGTCTGTGGACATTAAAAATCCAAGCCAACCTTAGTGGCTAAAGCTAAAAACATTCCTGATTTTCACATTTAATAAGCGGAGAAACCAATTGAGAATTGAGAAACAGAATAGTGCAGAGATTGAGAAAAAGAAATGAAACCATAAGTCAAATGAATAAAAAGTAAAAATACATAAATAAATAAATAACACCTGGAGAATGCTGCTGAAAAAAAGTGAATGACAGGACAATGAAATGAGATCAGAAGTAAAAGAAAAACAGCACAGCCCTTTATCTGCATGTACACAGTCGCCACTATGGTAGTTCAAGTGTGTTCTAAATAGAATAAACCCCAACAGTATCGCCAACACAGTGCTGCACACCACCCAAAATATCACCGCTTGACCAATTTTATTACACAGTCCACCACTATTCTGGGACGCTCATTGTAGTCTTAAAGTCCTGACTGAACATAATTTTCCCCTTAAAGAGCCTCAAAAGAATGAACAAAAAGAGAAAATTTGTACTGAGGACCTTTAACCATGTCTGCGATATCCTGCCTACACTTACAGATCACACTGCTGGCTTGGCTTTGTACATTGTACTATTCTCTCTTATTTCTATTTCAATGGTTATCATAGTATCAAGTATCCCCGCATTATATTGTTATACTGAGATAGTTGTAGACAGTTGGGCTTGTCAATATTCTCCAGTCCTAATTGCTGTACACTACACTACATTCATTTAACATGTACATGCTGGGTGTAAACGAGGTCGTTGCCCACAATCTTACCCAACAGATATGAACAGAAACATTTAGATACACTACAAAAATGTGGCTTTAAACATGAGACGCCTCTGTGAGACACTTAACAAAAACTATGATGGTAGCTTGAAGTCTTTTATTTCTTTTTATTGACATTTGTCAAACTTTATGGTGGACTTCAATTTTAAAAATAAAAGTCTTTCGAGTATTGGTGTGATGTACTGTAGGTACGTTGTTTAATAAATCAATAGGTTTGCAGAAAGGTGTGCTGTTCAGGGACTAATTTCTATTCATGACATGAATTGAATGTTATAAAATCGTAGTGTGGTTTCATGTGTGTGCAGCATATTTATGCAATAAATGCTGACACGTTTTCCTGACGACTTAACTGCTATTATCAATCAATTGATAAGTGGTCCCCAGTCTTGGTGGAACATTTGGTATTCCATATCACACTGATATGAAAGGTATATTTTTGCTACTCCAGAAGAGAAATGTAGAACAGAGAAACAAGAGCATTTTAACAACAAGCTAAGTTTTAACAAGATAATAACAAGAAGATGAAGTAGAAGATATGAGAGGGAATGAGCAGCAAAGAGAGGAAAGGTAGGCGAGTAAGAAAAGAAGAAAAAAATAGAGTGTGCAATTAACACTCATCTCTTGCCCCCATCCTCATTGTCGCCAATCCCACAATCTCCCTTTTTGCTCACCGGAGTTGAAAGCATCCGTTTTCCTAGCACCAGCACTGAGCATTAAGCTCAAATTCATCATCTACTTAAAATGAGACAAATCCCTTTATACTCTCACAAGAACACACACTCTTGCACACACATGCGGACACAAAGACGAGGAAACGCACACCTTATTACTCAAATCTTTAAGAATTGAAGTGTGGATTCTCTAAACAATCTTCCCTCGCTTTTCTATCGATCTTAACACCATTTATGCGTCCTCTCTTTCACTCCTGCTGTATGTCTCACTCCCTCCATTCAATAACAGGAACCACATTACAGAAGGAAATGCAAACTGCCAATCTTATATTATCACAGAAAAAAACATAGGAAAACGTCGATTTTGCCTTTAGAAAAGCATATCCATGGATCCATCTTTATTTCCTATCAGGACTTTACCACCTGGGATTATCTGACTTTTCTGGGACTGTCATCAAACAGCTGAACACAACAAACATTTATTCTAATTTTTAATGTTTATAGTGAAAGGTGGTTGAGATTGGGAGCCTGTGCCTGATTCTCTTAATTGACAATTAATGAATACAGACATTAGCTGATCCAAACACCTGGCTAAGGGCAATCCATAATTAAACTCATTAGAATTAGAAAAGAGACTTTTGTTCTCAATCAGTCATTAAAGCTGCCAAAACACAAGGCGCTCTCCCAAAGTAATTCCTCTTTCTCTCCATCCCTCCCTCTCCTGAAGTATTTTAAATATTTCACCAACTGTCTTAATGCCACTCTTTCCCTTTGTTTCCCACCATCTTAAACACTTTCTCTTTCTTCATAATCTTGCTTTCCTCCCCAAGTTCTCAACGTCTTCCTTAAACTTTGGTTCTCATTCATTCTTTTTCCCCCTCATCAGTGACTGAATTTGTTTTTTTAAATTACCATCCAAATAGCTCATACCGTGTGCCTGTTTTCCAGAAGTAAACAAACCTTTTTCATCCAATAACTCTTTGAACATCGTCTTTGTTTCTTATGCTGAACTTTTAAAATCCAAAATAGTATTCTGCCAGTCAAAATTTTACTCAGGTGATCCACACATCCTGCAGGGGCTGACACACGGAATAACATGTATCTCATTGTTGCAATCATTTTATCTGAGAGGAAAAGCCTTTGATTTGTTAAAAATATTTAACAGCCCACGGCAATTCTAATCAGCATGAATATTTTTCTAAAGTGTCTACCAAAGGAGTCTTTGTTTATTCAAGCAGAACAGTTGATTCCTAATGAAAATACTTCATCAAGCACACTGTATTTATTTCCCAGACTGCCACACATCTGAATTGAGCGTTGCTTAGGCCAAGAAAAACATTCTGAGGCTTGAAGTCCAGCATAGCAACCGGACTTGGTGATTTAATTAGATCATATCAATCAATTTAGATTATTTTTTCCGGTCTGCTGACAGGATAGCAAAGTTCTTATCCAATTATCTCTGTGAGGATGATTTTAGTTTTTTTGACAGACAGCTATGTGACAGCTTCTGTGGGAAAAAAAAAGCAACACCTAAGACCATTTAGGGAACATTTTCCATTTCATATTTTAGGCATTTTCCTGATGCTCTTATCCAGAACCACTTAAGGGAGAAGGCAGTGGTAGAATAAGCTTCAGTTCCTGGATCACCAACATTACTAGAAAAAGATTTTTAAAAATTTAGCGGCAGCAGAGAGTCCTTTTTTTTTTTTTAAGTTAAGAGCAAATTAGAGTGAGCTGAGGCGGAGGACGTGGAGAGGGAACATGACTCAGCGTAGAGAAGGTGATTTTAGGTAATTCTTGAAGGAATGGGTTTTCAGCTTATAGCTGAGGGATGGGAAATGCCTCTGACTTTCTGACCAGTAGCAAAGTCATTCCACTTTTGGCCTTTTTGGGCTGATTATTTGTTGCCACAGGCTTCCAGTGTGTAAAACCCTTGAAATTCATAATTGTAAATAATCCAATGCCAAAGTCTGTGACACAGTGTCACATTTCCTTCAACATTGCTGCTTCCCTGAGCCTTGGAGGAAAATGCCAACTTTCCAGCAAAAAAAAGTTCTTTGATCAGTGGGCTGTAAATAAAACCACAGCAGACATACTTTAACGTGTAGAATATAGTGTATTACTGAAGATATTCATTGTTGCTAGAGGAAGGTTCCTGATGTTTTTGATGACCACCTTACCTTTCCTGTACCAACATATCAAAACTGAAATCAAACTGTCTACTTGGAAAGGACATGTGCAGGCAGAACTGCCAATAAATTTCTGTTCTATGATACTATTCACTTGTCAAACTTTACATTTTAGAATGTAATTGCATTAAAAACAATAAATGTATGCAGTGTTTTTGTTTGCTCCGGCCAACACTTTCACATTGTAAGCTCAATGAATAATGTAGCCTCAAGCTGTTGCTACCAGGGCTTTAGACCTTTTAGGTTTTTTTTTTCCCTTTCCCTTTTTCCCTCCATATCGATCTCCTAGCAGTCTGGACTTTTTGATGAAATGCCACTCTGAAAGGCTTTTGTCCAAGACAGCTGTAAACATGTCACCTCTGCCGGCCTTCTGGCTCTGTAGGGCCTCAACAAGGCCTTTGTAAATGTCTCAACTGGAGGGCTGTTATGTGCAAGGCTAGTTTTACAAACAAGAACATTACACACTGCTTTAGCTCAAAAATTACGATCACGTGTACCTCAGTGTCGCTTTTCACCTTTTCCTGTCTGACGTGTTTAGCTGCAATAGTGGAGTAGGGTTGGACTGCCCTATAATTTTACCCAAGTGTGTGCATACATGCTTGTATTTCGGTAATTTGGAAGATGAGTGATTGTACTGTGGCATTGAGCTTGGCATTAAAAGGATGGGAGAAAGAAAAACAGAGAGAAAGACAGCAGAAGAGAGGAGGAGGTGGCTGGAGAGGTAAATGAGAGATTTTAGAGAATGCACTGATAAACTGTGCTAAACAGTTAGCAAAGCATACATCATTTAGTCTTACGAGCATAACAGACACTTTCAGACCAACACTGAGAGAGTGAAGGTTTGTAATGGAATTTTAAATTAGCAAGAGCACAGCGAGAGCAGGTATACCTCAGGCTGAGTTTGGGAAAAAAAAAAAGTTTAACATTAAAACTGTCAGAGCTACTGGGTTGCCAGATGTTACAGCGGAAAAAAAGCAAACCCAAGCTGTCAAATAACCAGCAGAACTCAAGAGGAGCAATGATGGCATTTTTAGTGTAAAAAAAAAAAAAAAAAAGTCCTCCAGCTCCACTATTTCTGGTACATTAAAAAAAAAAAGAAAACCCTGCTTTTAATGAGTAAAATTGGCAGCTCTGATGGATTGGATCTGCCTTCAAGCTTTCAACACATTTTCAAGACATTTGAAAAAAAACAGATGCAGTCACAGGTGTAGTCATTGCATTTAACTGCACGTAACAATCAACTACCGCTGCATTTAACACTGCCCTCAAGATGAACTGTTTGGAAAGCATTTCATTCTCTTTTTGAGTGTGACTGGAATAATCAGGCGACTAGCTGGTCGAGAGACATCGAGCTCCGTGTTCCATTATGCCTGTTCAATTAGACTTGAAAATGTCTGAGAAAAGAACGGAGGCCCCTGGGACAAGGACTGTAACACAGATTCATGGCCATCGCAGCTAAAATTGTACTATAAATGACTCAGCCGCTAAGAAGAAATCTTGTGTTCACACTTTGAGCAACAGAATTAACGAGTGACTAGAAAAAACTGAGGAGCTTTTTTCAACATGTCTGTGAAAATTCTCAGTCATACAGGTCATTGTTTTATTCCAGAAGGGCAAAGTGAGGGGTAACTGAACTGGCTTTATGTTCTTGAAGACATTTCGCCTCTAATCCAATGTAAAATTCGGACAGTTGTCGAAGTTTAGTCAGATATCTATGATTCTGTTTTAATGAAAAAATAAGCTTACGGCCATTAAAAGCTTCCCTATTCTCCAAAAACTCTTAACACTAGAACCGCCAGGGGTCTCTATATACATATAACTGCCAACAGGTAAAATTTACCCGTGCTCCTGGCTTCCACATTTCCAACACTAAAAAATGTACTCTGTCATTGAGGCATTGTCTTCACAAAGGAATGTCTAAAGTCATGAAATGAGTTTGTTTAATCATCTCCTGTGTTTTGGTCTTGTTGTGTAATCTAAGTATCTTTAAGAGAACTAATCATTTTCCATGGCTGTCAGTATAAATCATTCTAAAATGACACTGAAAATGGGAATTAGGAGGAGATATTTACATATTTGGGTGGTGTGATAAGTAGCCTGAACATCGCATTGTCGATGTTTCATTGTCAACATCGTGATTAAGGGAACATCACCAAGGAACTTGAGGTAACCATTAAAGCTTTTTTTTATCATTTATAATATCAATTTATAATATCATAACGAAAATATATATTTCTCTTTTGGTGTTCTATTCATGAAAACAGAGTAAGGCCTATAAACAATAAACGTAACAAGGCAAAACAAAAATGAATGAATAATAACTAAAAATAAGTTTTACACACAATGAACTTTTGTGATCAGGCTAAATCATCTTCATTTGAACATGTGATTATACTTAAACACACTTTGAGCAGACATTCAGCACCTTGACTGCATTTTTAATAATAGGGGGAGCTACACAACATTATTTTAGGAAAAGTCAAGACACTGTTGGACATGAATATTTGATTAAAACTTAGCAATTGAAAACCGGCTATCTAGTGTTAAAGGATAAAGGGAATAAACATCTAAAATCCAATGATTGCATTGCAATTGGTAGGGTTGATAAGCACCATTTGTTTAATTTCAATTAACACATTGGACCAGAGTGACCTGAGAGGAAAGGATGAGACTATTGATGTCCACTAGAACATGAATATAACTGTTCAATCCAACAATGTGCATTAATGTAATAAATTAATATCTGTTTGTTGTTCAACCTATATTATGAGAATGATCTTGTTTGAGTGTATATTCGTTGTCTTGTAGGCAGATTGCATTAATTTTTGTGTGTATTTGCGTGCATGTGTGCATGCGGGTGTGTGTGTGTGTGTGTGTGTGTGTGTGTGTGAGGCATTAGAACACATCAATTAATCTTTGTGTGTACCGACCCTTAATTAAAACTCCCACATTTCCCTGAACCCTACTCCTGTGTGCATGTGTGTGGAGGTATCTGTCTGCATTTGTATGCACATCACTGTTGCTGAATCTCAATATTCATGACTATGCATGGGAACTTGCACAACACCACTTCTCATCCTGCAGCCCACATTTAACTGTGGTAAATTTTCACTTTTTAACAAACACGTTCTACTGTGATTTCAGGAGCAGGTAATCACCAGTTTCTGCTGCCTTGGGTATCTGTAGAGGTTCCACTCGCTGGAAAGCGACAGCTTACGTCTAAACTTAATTAATGCAGCATTAACATGCATTCTGCCCTTTGTTGCAGAAACATTTCAAGGGTTACATTTGCATTAATCATTAACAAGAGTCTTCATGAAGCCTGTGGTCATGCCATTCTTGAAAGTTAACTGGTCATTAACTGTTCAATTTATGAAAGTGTTAATGTTCAATCATATTTTCCTTCAAGGCAATATACCAAAGGAGATTAGCACCAGCTATAGCCTGTTCTATCCACATGTTGACTATTTATCTTTTGCTTCGACATGTGCTGCATATCGAATCCTCTGCTGCCTACTCTCAACCCAAGCCCTTAATTGCTCTCTTTGGTTTTCATTTGTTCTTGCTAGCTACACCCACACTTCTGAATTTAGTTGCAATTTCTCATTCTTACTCAGCCACGACTACTTTCCAACATTCAAGGTGTGATTTGGGAAAGTAATTCACCAGCAACAGCCGGAGTAATCGTCCATTGTCCGCCTACACCATCTGTAGCTAAACACAGTAGTTCACCAGTATTTTTCGTGAGCCTATTGCATTTAAATAAACTCAGCCCACATACTGCACCATGACATGTCGCAGTGAACTGAAAGGAAGTGAGCTGCCGATGACCTAAACCTTAGACTCTATGACACATAACCCGTCTCCGTGGGAGAGTACATCACTTATCTAACTAATCAAATTTCACACCTTCGAGCAAGGTCATCACCTTCTCTTCACCCCTCCCTACCCACCGTTGCTTCTACCGCTCACTCTGATCACAAATTAATATTCACACAGATGTCCAGACCAACACTGGGAGGCCAGAGCGTGTGTGTGTGTGTGTTTGTTTTTTTATGTGCATGTGGCTGCGCAGTTACAATAAAAAAGGTAGTGACCGAGTGAAAGAAAAGAATGATAGGAGAGAGGAGATAAAGATGGAAGAAATGAGGATGAGAGAGTAGATGACAATGAGAAAGAGAAAAAAGAAGGCAAATAAAAGGAGAGTGGGCGTTAAAAGAATAGAGTGGAACCAATCAGCCAAAGAGAAAGCTGCTGTAAAAACAACCAGTCCATTTGCTTTGAAGCTGTTTCATGCCCCTGTGTGCCTTTTGTACATACACACTTACCTAGATTTCATCTTTCAATATGATCAAAACACACACACAGAAAAACACACAGGCAAACATTGGTTTTTTTTCCCTAATCTATCCTCTCGGTGCCTCTTATTTCTCCATTTATCTTTCCTATTCTCTGACTTTGCATCTACATGGTTTGATGTGAGTTTGTGCATTCACAGATATTTCAATACCCTGTACTTTTTTTTGCGACTGCTAAGGGAGACTGAGTTTAAAAAAAAAAAAAAAAAGGAAATGTCAGCAATTTAAAAAAAAAAAACCCTACATTTTGCAAAAAAAGGTTTTGTGCTTGGCTGAGGTTGAAAAGTCATGCCTAGACAAAGATAAGTATGATTTAAAAAATATTTTTGGAATAAATTATAATCTGTGGAATCAAAGAAAGGCTACACAGACAGGAGAGGTAAGAAATACCTTTCTTGTATTCACACGACTGACTTAAAAACACCAAATTAGATGAGAAGTGCAAACAAAATTGGGTAAGTGTTTGGCTTGCACTGTTGATAATATGATCTTGTTTATCTTGTTTACCTTCTTAAGAGGACTGGAATAAGAGTAGGTGATAAAAAGGCATAAATTCACGCTTTCTTTTGCAGACGTTTTGGAAATTTCATTCAAAATGGGCTTTCAGCCTTGGTTCCAGTTTATTTTCCGCTATCACCTTACTTCCTTCTGTTCCCCCCATCTCCCCTTCCTTCCTCTCTCCCTCTCGGTCTCCCATCATGCTCCCTCTCTCTCTCTCTCCCCCCCTCGCTTCGTCACAGCCAATTTCCAGCCGTTTAATCCTGATTATGCCTTCAAAGTCCCAGTTGACACTATCCAGCTTGAACTTGCTGTGTGTGTACATGTGAGATGCTGAATCTGGCTATAAACACATCTGTCTGGTGTCTGTCGCTTGATTGGCTGTAAGACACTGTGTTTGTGTTGACGTGTCGTTTTAGCGAGAGCGTGTTCGCTACATGATAGCACACTCTTAAGCTGGAGTGGCAGTTTCAAGCCTGTAAGTCATGTTTGTGTGAAAATACTTGCATGTGTGACAATGTTCTTCCATAGAACAGCTGTTTTTGTGAGTGATTGTGCATTGTGTGTGTGTCTCCGTGACTGTGTACTACTAGGCGCCAGTCTGCCCCTCTTCTTGTTTTACTCCTGTGGACTTTGGATCTGATCCCACTCTTCTTTTTTTTGGTGCTCTTTTCACCTGACAAAAACCTTTCTCTCACTCAAGGTCATCAAACTTTTATGTAAGAGAGAAATTGATTCAAATTTCTGTTAAGTTTTGAAACTCAAATCTATAATTTTGTTGTATTGGATTGGCGAATACAGTATATTGTAGGGTGTTCCTATTATTTTGTCCACCCATGTGCAGCACATGGAAAGAATGACAAAAAAACATGGAAACCTTTAAACACACACAAAAGACAAAATCTGCCTATTTGCAAGAGTTTAAAAGTGAAGATAAACAGATCATTTATTGTTTAAGGACAGGAAACCGCTTATTAAAATTGATCATGATATATTTTTTTGCCTTTTGTACTACAATGCTTCTATTATGTGTTAATCTATACAGTATATAGACCTGTCAGTGCAGAATGAAAAGCGAAGACTCCTTTAAATTTTAATGCCTTTATGGCCTTAAATTTAGTCACTTTACATTAGACTTTGTTGGTTTCCTCTGACTTGTGGGATGCAGTCTGCCTCTCTCTGCTCACACCACTAAACGTGATAAACAAGTCTCTGTCATTCCTCTTTTTCTTTATTTTTCAGTGTCAACTTCTTTCTACCAAACTGCTACAGCAAATTACATCTCTGTCTTTCCCAATTTTTTTCATATCTTACACATCTTCAATTGATTCTTTTTCTTCCGTTCGAGTGTCATTCTTGCCTTCTATTCATCCCTTCATCAGCAACCTCAACCTTCTCTCATTTATGCACTCTCACTGTCGCTAATTGGATTTGTATGTTCTTGATTTTTTTCATTCAATTTCTTGAAAATAAGGCCTTTCAAGGATTTAAGTATACACACAAATGCATACACATAGAGATGCACACAAACACGCTTACAATCACTTTACACACACACATACACACACAGAGATAATTACAGCACTGTTTGTGTGATTAAGTACCGTGCAAGTGGTTGTTCAGAGGTGTGAAATGATGAAGAGATAGACAGATAACCCGGCCCCCAGAGACACATATTAGTGTGTCATTTTGTGTGAGAGAAAGTGTGTGTATGAGTATGCGTGACAAACACGGTGCCTCTTTGTATGTGTGTGTGTGTGTGTGTGTGTGTGTGTGTTGTCAGTGGGTCTAAACCTCTTATTCCTTCCACTGATAAGTCAGAGATGAGATGGATTTCCCGTCTCTCCTCTCCTCTTTGTAAATGTTGAGAGAATGATCCTGGATCAGTGCTTCTGCCTCCTCTTGCCTTGGAGCATGTTGCAAAGGTCTTAAGTAGGGTCGGGTATTGAATATGTCTGAATTTTATCGATTCCAAATCTGCTTATTGATTCTGGTTCTTATTGATTACCAGTTTCAATTCCAATATGGTAAAAAAAAAAGAGGTCAAATGCTTAGATAACAAAACTATATTTATTCTTTTAAGCATTTACTTTGAATGTATTGTTTCATTAATAGGGAGGTCCATTATTTTTTGTTTTTTTGAGGTTTTTATATCATTCTGTAGCTTCCAAGTAGTGTTTCATATGTATTCAAAGCTGAAAGTATGTATGTTTTTAGCATCAAAATGCTATTTTCCCAAGCTCTTCTAAAAACTGTTTCCCACATGACCTGATGTAGGTTTCTGCATGATGAGGTTACTACATATAAACTGATATAGACCTCCTACCTGCCTAGCCAGCAGTCTAACCGGCAAAGCATACCCACACCAACACAGCACCTTGTATTGTTTTACACAGGACTGTTTTCAGTCTGAATGCAGATGAGGAGTCCCTGTGTCACAACAGCAACACAGTACATGCATACACAATGTGCCACAGCTAGGTATCCCTGGCTCTACTGGAGGTGCTGGCAAGGTGCTAGCGTAGGCTGATGACACACTTGGGCTTTGAGACTGTAAGACATCAAACACTGGACATCCTTTTAGATTGACGCCGTGCTGCCTTAAATGTTTGGTCAAATAAGATGTGCAACCTGACTTACAGCTAATTAGCTTCCCATATGCATTACGCTTTGCCATGTCATTTTGTTTAATAAAGTGAAGCCACACTTTTGAGCATTTACCGCAGTCACTACTGTTGTGACATTAGCCATGCATGCATGTATCTAAACTACATGGGTAGTTCTGGGTCTGAAAAGTGAAGCCAACGATATGTAGCCTTTGTTTGCATTAATAAAGGGTTATCGTGTTTAGGAACTGATGAGCAGAACTGAAATTCAAATTTTTTATTGGGTATATGTTTCTTGGCATTTTGGATTCGGTTCTAATTGGGAACCAGTTTTCAGTTCCCTACTTAGTCATAAGAGGCTAACTCCAGATGAGAAGGAACACGGGTTCATCCTGTTACTAGGTTAACACTGAGCTTGCTGTGACTTGTAATGTGAGTGGCAAGAACGGGGAAAAGCAAAGTGAAGAGGAAAATAAAAGGATGGTTGGTGAGCTGCAAGATTAACAAGATAAATAAACTGAGTGACCAACAAACTAGCTTTTCCCTCACATTCTGTAAATGCATTTTCTTCAAGATGCTGCATACAGTATACTTTGAAATGATTCAGTGCTCTGCAGTAACAGAGATTCCTCAGGAGAAGCACAGCTGTAGCTGTTGCTTAGGAAAACACTGAAAAGCCATTCTTAGTGCAGTGGCGTTTTACTCTGGGATGGAGTAGTTTATTTGAAAAAAATAGAAGAGCTAAAAAAAAATAAGAAATTGTCACTCATTTTTTGTACATGTCACTAAACTGTGATTAGTGACATGTACAAATCACTGATTTATTTGTACTTGTAAAAGAAATGTTGGTGAATTATGTTTGAGAGCAATTTGGATGTAAATTAAGCAGCGTTAAGCAAAGACTGATGCTGATTTGACTGTTTATCACAATTTATCAATATAAATTACAGCTATAAAAGGGCTAACGTTAGGGATTCTAAAAACAGACTAAGTATAAAATACGGAGATCAAAATGAAAAAAAAGAAAAGCAGACCATGAGAAAACACATGTAACCAAGTCAGTGAAGCGCTAACAGGAGGCTCAGGGATCTGAGAACAAGAGATACACATGAGAGAACTAGAAGACAACTTTGCTCATGAAGGGAAACTGAGGTCAAACAGGTGAAGAGAGGGAGAGTGTGACAGAAGAGCAAGAAAAAAAAAACAAAAAAAAAAAACAGTAGGAGTTGTTTACTTGGCAGGTAGAGACGGATATGGAAAGAGCCGGTGTATGATAAAAGAGTCAGACATGACAGTGCAGGTACGGGGAATCGAAATGCTTGGCCAGACAGACGTGTTCACAAGTAGGCCCTGACACAGGTTAACAAACACAGTCACACTTGAGGCCAGGTAAACATAAAGAGTCTTTGTAGCAACAAAATACTGAATTTGAGGATGGATTTCTATCTCTTGTCATATCATAAAATGTAGCTGTATCAATGCTATACTGTCATATGACTGCGAGATATATCTATATAGCTACAAGATGAGGAAAACTAAAACTGCTGAACATTGTGGCATTGAAAAGATTTGAGAGTGTGACAGGTTTTATTTATTTGTAGCATTATTTCCCCTATAATCAATGATCAGTTCCACTGACAGTCACAGCACTATGCGGAGTCAGATCCCTTATCTACAAGGAAACTCACATTGTATTTACTGTTATGCTGTTCTGTTATGATGAATTCCAGCTGCATGTTTTTTGCAAGTATTCATCAGCCTTCATCAGTATTCATGCAACATTCATTCAAAACATTTGTGAGACATGAATTAAATTGTGGAGAGAAAAAAAAAAGAGGAGCAGGGTTCAGAGAAGTAAACTGTGAGGAGGAGAAGAGAGAGAGAGAAAGAGCAAACTACAGGTGGTGATCAAGGAGCTGAGGGAGGATAAAGAGACTATTAGATTTGTAAAAAAGCTGATCTTTTTACATTTAGCAGGAAGCAGAGAGACGGTACAATGAGCACACTTTTCCTCTATTAAAATAAAGCCGTCTCTAGTCAAGGCTACTGTGAAAAGATGGACCAGATCCCCCATGTGACCCTCACATAACCATGTATGACAGAAGTGCTAAGTAAAGATGTAAAAGCAAAAGATTATTCAGAGGAGAGAAATTAGGAGAGGTAACAGAAGGACAAGTGTGCGGCAATCTTCAGATGAGCAGTAACCTGTGATCTGGCAGCGTATAACGAAACATTGCACAGATTCTTCAAGGAGCCTCTCTAGATGGGAATCATCACCGACCCATCACTCATACACACACACACACACACACACACGCACATACAGACAGAAGTAGGCGCAATAACCTCAGGTCACCTTAAAACTCTCTCGCTCTTACAGACGAGCTGTAAAGATGAAAAAGCAAAAATGTCTTCTGACAACACACACTCACACACACACACAAACCTAAATGCATACATCCAAATGTCTCCGTTTGTTAAAAGTCTCAACCAAACTGTACAGAATATGAAGGCTGGTGGTGTTATGAGGAGCAAGGTTTAGATATAACCTACTGCCATATTGCCATTTGTCATGCTGCATCCCTTTCCACATCCTTCTTTTTGGCGACGTGCATCTGGCTTAGTCTTCACCTAACCAATTATCTGTCTCACGCAAACGAAATGTGCAGGATTCAGCAGGAATGTGGACAGGAATCATCTGAAGAGACGCTCTCTTGCTGCTGAATGTCAGATGGTGTTGTTGTTCAGGAGCTCATTAGTTATCCAGTCATTAGTTGGTTTCACATGACAAACCAGGAATCAACCTGTGTGATGAGCAATTTGGCCGGGGACAGATGCTCGCATACATGCGTTCACATGATAGATTGTAGAATTTACTGTGTGTCTGGTTTAGAGAGGAGACAAAGGTGCTCAATTAAGAACCGGTAGCTTCTCATTACAAACTGAGGTAGGCAGTTATTCCTGAAAAGTCATATTTATGTGTTTTTTTTTTTAATCTTGGTGTTGAGGATGATTTGCATTTTGTATTTCATTGCCCCATGCACAGCAACCCCCCGAGTCTGCAATATGAAAAAAAAGCATAACACTTATACATAAATTCTGACATGACAGCCACAGGTGTACTAGCCTCTATGGGCAACATTACCTTACTTGTCATTTTATCTTACGCTCTCTCCATCTTGATTGGTCTTTTGCTGCCCCCCCCCCCCCACCCCCACCGCTCCTCTATCCATCTATCTTTACCCTTCTGCCTCATGTCCTGTCACTTTCCTGTCCATCACTCTCCCGTTCTCTCGTTTTGCTGCCGAATACATGACATTTTACTGCTTAACACACATGGCTCAGGCTTTGTACACACACATGTCCACAGTCACCAGTGTGCGCATGTGCACAAAAAAAAGCAAATAAAGACTCATGTGTACACACACACACAGAAGCAGGAGATAAACAGAGCTTTCTGAAATGCCAAACATAATTCCACACAACACAGGAGAGCAGCATGTTGTCAAGTGTCAACCAAGAAACTCAAACTTTTGGTTGGTGCATTCTGGTTTTCACTTGAATTTAAAAGGTTACACTATACCAACACACTGAAGAACCACCACTACTATAGGAATCAACAAACCCAAAGAATAATGTCAAAAGTCTGATCGCTGATCTATGTTTTCCTTTTCAATTTGAAGAAAAATACTCGTGGGGGTTATGAGGATGGAAGCCTTCAGCGTCATATCTCTGTGAGCAGACCGAAGCGTTAATAGGACTTGGATTTGCTGCCAACGCTCTGGCTTCTTACTGGTGACATTCCAACACAGCACAAGCAGTACTCTCCAAGGCCACCGCTTACAAAACACACAAACTGGGAAAGAATTAACCACAATTCTTGTTCTAGTCAAAATTTTCATTGGTCACCTTAACAACATGAGCAAACATCCTCATAGGTCCAGTGATATTTAAAAGGACTGAGTCAATTTAGACAACTATGTAAACTAATTTGCTTTCAGGACAGAAACAGTCTGGGAATTGAAGAATGACTCAATGGATGATGCAGAGTGCCCCCATCAAAGTGATATTACATCTGAAACTATTAACCTCTTTTAAAGGCAGTAGTGGACAACATGGTCATATACAATAGCTCTATTCTATAATACACAATCCAGGTTCTCACAGCCCATTCGGTTTTCACTATAGAAAAGTAATCAGCAACAGATTTACACTTGTGATGCCAGAAGGATGATTAACAAGCTGGTAGGATAGAAAACCTGGGCTCTTAAAGTGGTGTCCTCCATAATGTGTTTTTCAAACTGGCAGTGCATAAATTAATGCAAAAATTATAAAACAGATGAAGACATGAAAGAGAAAGTTTGCTCACTAAAGATATATCTCAGATCAAGCAAAGTGAGGCACAGAGTCTGTGTCAAAGAGCAATAAAGAGTCTCTGTGCTTACTTTGTTGAGAATGTTGTTGTCTGCAAGACAGTTTGGTGGCGAGGACATGAGTACCTAGATTTTTAAACTCTTCTACCTCATGCAGCCCACTCTACACAGCTGAATACTAATTTCCAGAAGTCAGACTACAGGAAAAAAGCTTTGAAGAAAGTTTTGCTCAAATTTCAAGTCTTTGGAAAAAGCTGCTGTTGAGAAACAGCTGTTGCAGTTGATTTCAATTGCAGCCACTGTAAGAACTGCACATTACTGTAGATTGACTTCCCGCTGTCGGTTTACATAAACCGCGGTGATGAGGACAAAAGGACAGTGTCCACAGGCCCATCAAGTCTTTGCTGAGATCAAACACTTTCTCACTCTATCGGAAGGGAAAATTAATCTATTAAATCTGTGCTGACGGTTTGTAAAGTGCACTCCTAGTTAAATGAGAAATTAAGAGTTGAGAAGACCAATTTGACTTGCAATTTCACCTCATCATGACTAATTCAAAATAGACTGAGGAATTACTATGACTGAGCTGATAGAATTTTCTGTTCCACTCGCTACAGCAATTTCTTTATTCTCATTGTGGCTCCGATTTCCTTCACACTACATGTAGAGAGCCCTATATGAAATGCAGCGAGCGTTTACAAACTCAACCTTCCATTGATTTAAAAAATATATAGACTATAATTAAACAGTGCTCATTTTAACACTCTGCTAACTCATTTACAGAGAAAACCTTTTTTAAACACTAGAACCCAGAAGGGGTTATTTTCACCCCCCTGGTGTTTTCAAATACATGTAACTCTGTTAAAATAAAACTGCTACACCTCTCAGTTCATGCCTTTTCCTAAAATGGGTTTATTAATCATCTAGTTAATTATGGGGTGTGGGATAAAAAGAAAAATTATGATCATTTATACCTTGAACTGCCAAGGTGTAATTTTTACTGCTAATAGCTTAGCAACACTCATTGTTCAGATGTCTTTTGATGCAGGCTGCCATATCACAGGCTAGACTCTAGGTTCAGATACATTCCTTCATCATCTCCTTGCAGTTTTCATGCATGACTTGAGTGTTTTTGACTGTATAGCTGCTGTGGCAGCTTTGACTTACATATTGGTGCTCAAGTTTACTGTTCTATGTTGTTGCAATAACAAATGAGAATGGAAATTGAAAACTATGTCCAGTTCAGGTTTATTTCATTTCAATGTTTATATCGTCAGTTATTTTTATGCATGCTGATAATTTAGCACCACTGCAAACATGTATATGATCCATGGGTGAGAAGATGAAGAATGCTGCCAAAGCACTGTGTGTGTGTGTGAGTGTGTTTGAGAGAGAGAGAGAGAGAGAGAGAGAGAGAGAGAGAGAGAGAGAGAGAGAGAGAGAGAGAGAGAGAGAGAGAGAGAGAGAGAGAGAGAGAGAGAGAGAGAGAGAGAGAGAGAGAGAGAGAGAGAGAGAGAGATGTTTCTTTATTCCCAGTATAAAACATTTGATCCAAAATTTGTTTTCTTCTTCTACAATAATTAAATTACTTAAATGTGTTGATTACTTTGTTGTTTATTTGCTATAGCCTACAGTTTATTGATGAATTTTAAAATGTATTTGACCTTTTCCATCTGTAATGAAATAAAGCTATTGTAAAATTAATAAATGGTGAGCACTCTGTTTTTCTTTATACCCAGTAGTATAACTAAAACAACATGTTATTAACCAAAATTTGTTTAATTTTTACTTAATGTTCCTCTTCCACAATAATTAAATTATTTAAATGTGTTCATTATTTGGTTGTTTTTGTTGTAGGCTAGAGTTTGATGAATTTTAAAATGTATTTGACCCTTTCAATCTGTAATGAAATAGCCTGAAGCAACTGTAAAATTATTAAACCCCATAAACTGAATTTTAAATAGTTATTTTGTCAAGTCTTACTTAACTGCTTCAAGAAATGACATCGTTGCGAATGTTGATGCTGGAATATTGGCGGTTCTGGTGTTAAAAAGTGATCAGCTGCACTTCAGCTTTGAATTAGATTTAACTGAGACTTAAAGACTGGAATGTGTCTCTTCAAACTATTTTCCTTTTTCAACACGCCTTTTTTCTACATAGCAAAATAGTATCGGCAAACTCATACCTTCATAATAAACTACTCTAGCTTCACCTTGAAATGAAATGCTTAATTTCTACAGTAATAAATCTTTGTGGACATCAATCATGGTTTATCCTCAGTCTACAGTGAAAACATACCTGCATTGTTTCCAGTTATAGCCTGATTAGTCAACATACCTTTCACCTCAACGTGCTCCGGGAAAAAAAAAAGGCATGTGTTGTGAGCTACTTCACACTTGTCCAGAGAGCAAATTGTTCATTTGCAGAGTGAAAATTAAACATGAAAACGTGTAAATTGCAAAGTAGAAGAAAGAAGAAATCAACATGACAACCACAGCAACATTCTCTGGGCTTCTATATATAGTCCTACATCAATTAACTGGTTTTATAAGCTCTCAGCCATCTGTTGAAGAACTTGAGTGGCAAAGATCACTTTTCCTTCTGCAGAGTATTTTTGAAATTGTGACTTTCATTAGGGTGAGAAAAAAAAGTAAAAGTTTGTTACCAAACCAGCTGATTTAGTATTGTGTGCCACTTCATTATCGTTTAGTTGTTTTAAAATGTGACGCACACAATACTACAGACACCAGTGATCTCTGTAAAATGCTGACTTGTCTTTGTGTGGGTACAAATATTAAAGAAATTAACATCTTTTACAAAAAAAACTCTGAAAATAAGCCAAATTAAACTGCTGACACCACAGCTGTCAAGAACAGTTCACACTTACTGATGATATTCAGCACAACCACCCTCAATCATCATAGAGATGTATCCTGAGGCAGTTTTATACGCTACCAGAAAGGTTTATTTTTTTGTCTGAAAACCAAGAGACAAGGAGTAACACAGAGCGTGTTATCAACCAGACAGGTCATGCAGAGATGTAAGGATGTAGATCTTCAAAAAGCCTCTCTAGCTCTCAGTCTTTCAATTTTCACTGCATCACACTATTAACCGAGCTAGACTGGCTTGAAAAGTTTGATATATGCTCTGTTCACAGCTCTTATGAACCCAATGACAGCAGACCAATACAGACCAATGCCATCAAATACCTATCTGCTGTCTAGAAAAATACATCTAATGCTAAACTTTTAGAAAGTATGACAACACAGCGTATCTGACATCATAAATTCAAGTGTTCACAATCCTGTCACCCCATACACACGGACAGAAAACATTGAGATCCTTAAATGCAAATGAGAGCAGAGAAAAACTGCACACAAAGCATCGGCACTGTCAAAAAGCTCACGGCTGAACGTCCTACCTTGACCCCTCGCACTCTGAACTCGGCCAGGGCTCGGCTCATCTTGGAAGCTGCTGTCGGCAGGTCTTTCCCGCTGGCGATGACTTTGACCAGCAGGGAGTCGTAGTGGGGTGAAATGACAGCACCCTGAAAGGCTGAGGCGCTGTCCAGACGGATACCCATGCCTTCACCGCTTCTGAAAACCTGGGAGGAGCAGGAAGGTGGGAGACAGTTAATTTGGGGAAACAAAAAACTGGTGATGATCAAGAGTTAGATTAAGGTTAAAAGACTATGAATAAATGCATATCAGTACATGTTGGCTATTTCAATTTTCAGTATTCAATATCGTAAAGAGGTGAAATCATGACCCAGTGAGTATAACTTGGAGGCAGAGTAGTGCAAAAAAAAAAAACTGTATCTGCTGCATTTGGCAAAACATGCACAATCTGTCAGTTGAAGATTAACTGTTTTCATTAGAGCTTCTGTGTTATTGTCCCATCCAGCTTGCTCCAGTAATCTCAGTGGGTATATGTTTTGTATCATTGTTCAGATACAAATATGAATGTTCTCTGCAACAAACTGTCAGTTATGTGCAAGTGCTCTTCCGCAATAAAAGATTTATTTCAATACCTGGGGACCAAGAATGGTACATGAGATTACGATCCACGGTTGGAGCTAAGAGGAGGGTGTAAGATCGGCTGTCAGTGAAGGTAACTATTCCTTCAAGAGATCGAAAGAAAGAAAAAGGCAGGCCTATTATCCCCAAAAGTGACAGACAAAGAAAGAGAGAGATAGGTGGTAGGCAGGCAGACACAGTATCCTGGTAGATCAGTGGTTTGAGATGTATTTGTGTGCTTGGTTTAGCCCGTAACCTTTGTCACATGTCTGTAATCGTTCCTAACACTCATTACTTTAAACTGCCGATGAAAACGGCAAAACCATCAAAAATAAATTTGGCAGACAAAAACTTTTCACTTTGCATCTTCCCAAAAGTGCAAGACGCGGCGTCAATCGTTTTTCTTTGTTACTGTCTGTTGAATATTTCAGTGCAAATGTGATTTTTTTTGTGCCTTACTTGTTCTACCATCTCGGCACTGTTTGCAGCAGTTGTTAACGGGATAACCGTGGATTGTAATGTAAATGATACAGAAACACAAAGCATGGCATCTGTGAGGTGCCAAAAAATGTAAGCGTAAATTAGCCTGCGCTTGGATGGCGATGGAGAAAGACATACAAGAGGAGCAAAATGCGATGACATGAGAGGGGAGAAAACAAGCATGAGATGAGTGAGAAACGGAAATTGTGGACTGTTCCAAACCACTTGGCGAGAGAGCGGGAGAGGGAGGGGAGGAGATGTGAAGAGGAGAGCGCGGACTATCCAACTCTGCAACATATGGAGCCCCTCGAGGGCTGGAAGAGAAAGATGAGTAGAAATTATAATTATAACAATGTTGTGCCACACTGATGATATGCCAGTAATATCTTCAGACAATGTAGATGCGCGGAGCTGCCGACGTTTATGACCAACAATATTTTTTGATTATCCTTTTGCTCTTTACAACTTCAAGCTATTTTTTTTTAAATCTCTGGCTTGAAATGATCAAAATAGTGTGTAATTCCCACTATAAAGCATGTTATCAAAAATACGGTACAATGACCCTGAATACAGCAGCCAAAATGAATAAACCCCCCAAAACCAGGATGTTAAACCAAGTTATGGTCCGGTGCTACATTCCCTCGGTTATTTATAGAAACATGCTACACACACATACCACACTTATGCTAAATGTAGCGCAACAGCACGGAAGCATAAGATGTCAGCTTGCTGTTAAAATTTACACATCAACATATCAAAACATCAAGCTGAATGCTCAATTGCCGCTATGAGTGGACATCAATGTATTTTTTTCAACCTGAATTTAATATTTCAAAGTAAGGCTCATTCATAGCAATATCCTTCACCAAGGAGGATTTCTGATCTTATTCATCCGAAATCAGAGAGCAAGTTCAAAGAGTCTGCCTACATAAAGCGGTAAATGTATGAGATGCTGAAGCAGAGGAAATTGTCACGGGGTATTGCAGTCCACGCAGACTGCCTCTTCACCTGCGCAATATGCCGTTTCAAGGCTCGACGTCCCAATTTCCAGGTTGTGATTTTCATAAAGCCCGGCACTCCCCTTTGATTTTAAAAGGGCTCGAGGCTGGTCATCAACACTTCAAGTGTCGCTGAAGTAGAGTCGCAGCAAAGTTCCACACCGACACTTTCAGATGTGCATGTGAACAACTCTGCAAGCTGCACGGCATATAATTAATTTGTTTTAAATTTAAAAAAAAAAACAGGTTTATATTTAAGGAACATGACTACAACAGAACATCCTTAAAAAGCCTATAGTTGTGCCATTACTGTTTATTATTTACCTGAGCTTCAACAGCTGTGCCTACACATCTGGTTTTCTGTGGACACAGTTATTTAGTGAATATTGACCCATATATTTCAGGTGGGGACTGCTATACCTTCAAAATGATGAAATATTATATAATCTACATAATTACTGTAGTTACCTTGATGACTCCTCTGCCAAAATTGGCAAAAGAACTGAAATTTTCATGAAGCACCAGATCTGTGCAACTGGAACAAAGCATTCTAAAAATCATGCATTTTATTCATGAGGTCCTCTAAATGATGCTGACTTGAGAAATCTGAGGTTGTAGGCGGTAAAAACAGGAGAGAAAATATTTCTTCTTTATTTTTTTAAGTTGTTGCCAATAAAGATGTTTTGTGAACTTGATTTTATGAAGAAAAAAAACATCTAACAGTGCTTTTGATGAGACGTTTTGCCAACTGTGGCTGATTGGTATTGCCAACGGGGCTCTGGAGCGCTTTGTTTCCACAGTAGTCTTGCCAGCCCTCCTCTGTATAAATGCCCCTGGGAAAATCTAAACTCTGTTTACTTTTCTTTCCATTCATTAAATATTTCCTTACTGTGCACAGGCTACATTTTGAAATTGTTCTCCATCACCCCGCAACACTGCAGGCCAAGCATGTACAGTACACAACAGCGATGCAGCTGTTAATGCTGACTGCTGTGTTACAGAGATTGACGGGTTTCTTTGCACAGTTTTTTAATATCAAACTATTAGTAACGGTAAAACACAAAACATTGCTCACATTAAATCTGATGCTGCTAGTGGCTTTGACTTATTTAGTCTTTACATCCACACAAGTTGAGTATCAAGGCTATTTTCAGCAACACCCCGCTGGATAATTACACAGTTTAGGCATCTGGCTAACACTTTTATCCATAACAACTTGTGATAAAAGGGAAGGCAAGGGATCAGTGACTAGCTCAAAGGCACTTCTGTTCCCTGACATCCTGGCCTTTGCAGCTGTTTTCACAAGTTTTTGAAACCACTAGTGCCACCCAGCAGCTCCCTTATAGTTTCACATCTGGGAGCTGTCCAGTCTATCTAGGGACATGTCAACTGATTAGGTCCAAATGTGGGCCAATATTAATTACACATGACCTGACTGATGGTCTTTAAACTGTTCCTGTGAAGCCTAACAGGACCTGAGATGGTGCTTGAGATGCACTTGGTATGCTAGGTAGATAATAGGTTATTCACAGTAAGTTAGATAGCATGCTATGAGCTAATAGAGGTAACTGACAACTTTGAATTTCTGGTCTAAAAAACCAGACAAGTGGAGGATTATTTTATGTATGTGTTTGAGTTGTATAAACCCACAGTGTGAGCCAACATGTCAGGATCAGATTTAAACCATTGATTCTTCCCTCATAGCTATTCATTCACTTTTATAAAAGCAAAAAACAACAGACTTTTCATGGCTTGTAATTCAACAAGTGTAGGGCTGTGTTAATGTTGCAAGGCCAGATGGTTAGTGATAATGGAAAATGCTTTGTTGTTTCCTGGTTGGCAGTTTTACCAGGTGTGAGAAGAAGATATGTTTTATGAGCTGATCGTACAAGCTACTCTATGATCGTTACGTAAAACATGCATGGGAAGAACTTAAGACCTATCCAGAATTTTAAAAATAAAATTTAGCAGAATACCGCAATATGTAATGAATGTCTTTGGAGATGTGAGTCTTGAGGTAAGTGCTGGCTGCTGCAGGGTCTCTTACTGCTCGTCCATCTTACAGAACAGATAGACTAATGACATTAGGATGGGTGTCAGAAAATGTCTTCCTGGGACAACGGATGTCAAGCAACAAAAAAGGTACTGCAGCTGTTTGTAATATTGTGTTGTATTTGATGAAAACACAGCCTTCTATAAAACTGAAAAAAAAAAGCTTGCTGCATCTCTGGAGCCAAACAAACAGACAACAGGATAGATCGCACACATTTTCATCAATGTATAAACATGCATGCTCTACAATCCATCGCACGGCTACAAGGCAGGCGGACATAAATTCATATGCACACTCAATCATCCACACAGAAAATATTTTGAGCCCTAAAATGTGGGCCAATATTGTTTTAAATCGAATTTCTAACTGTAAGCAATCGTGTCCTGCTCGTGTCAGGAGACTAATCAAACATGCAGCAAGACAGATGTTTGCTGTTACAGTTTACTGCCCAAACACACACACTCGCCGGCCACTTCATTAGGTACACCTGTGCAATCTAACACAATCCAATACAACAGCTCTGCCATAAATTCTACATTTACGAAGCTTATACATTTTCAGTTTTTGTTGACATTGTCAGAAAGGTGATAGTTAATTTAACTTTATGTTTATTATTGAGGTCATAGTGGGCAGTGGTGGTGTACTGGGATGCATTATACTGAGCGGTGTTCCTCATATTTTGTCCACTCCATTAACATACATGAGAGGGACAAAATATTAGGAACACCATTCAATATAATGCACCCCAGTACACCACCAGCACCCACTACAACCTCAATAATAAACAAAGTAGAATTATCACCTTTCTGACAATGTCAACAAAAACTGAAAATGTAAATGTAGAATTTATGGCAGATCTGTTGTATTGGATTGCATTAGATTGCACAGGTGTACCTAGAAGTGAAGTGGCTGGTAAGAAGCCTTCAAGATCCAACCCGGGCCCTGAGTCGGACCGGGTCCAAGTTCTACTTAGTCTAGTCAGGTCTCCTTCTACTGCTGCTAGTATCGGGTCTGTATGTCAATAGGCCTATGTCCAATACACAAGTGGATCCGAATGATTGGAGTGTATGCGGTATGAGCTCAGTGTGTTTTGAGTGCGAGGAGAATGTGAACTGAAAAAGGAAAAGAAGAATAAGGAGGTAAAACCAGCCAACTGAAACATCAGCTGTTTGCTCCTGTTTTAAACAACTAGTCGATAAAGATGAGAAAAAGGTTCTGATAAGGGAACTGAAGCGTTTGTATTAAATAAAATGAAGAGCAAATAGGTTAGAACATTGTCTTTTGTCTGTCTATCATCCAGCTGGCTACAGAAGGTTTTATTGTTGGTACAGGAGGTGGATATTTACTTATTATATTACATGTTATCTGTGTTTGAAGCGTATAAACATATAATTTTCATTTCTATGACTTTACATTCCTTCATAGGGCATTATTATTATAATATTGCTGCTCTTTCCCACTGCGGCTGCTTGTTAATTGATTGAATTAATTGATAGCGCACCAGGCTGCTGCTGGTGTTTGTCTTCTCTCTCTGCTCAGGTCTGTTATGTTCCGGTATATTCGGGTTGGGTCTGGCTGTGCTTGGGTCCCTCTCGGGTCGGGTCTCTTTTTTGAAAATGAATTTATGCACATCAGGTTCGGGTAGGTTTTCCACGGGTCCATGATTTTGGACCAGTGAAGACCTCTAATTGGAACCACTCAGAGTACGGTTGTTTTGCAGAGAAAAACAAACACCACTGATAATTCCAGACATGTACTGACAGACAGAAAAAAGTATAATTACCACATTAAAATCCTTAAAATGACATCTCCTTCTCCCTCATTAAAATATCCAGAATCTATAAATATGTAAATATATTTCATCTCAGAAGTTTAACTGCTGGACACAGGATGTCTCCTACTTCACTGTAAAGTCCATTCTCAGTGTTTGTGCACTGGAGGCATCTCACTTGTGTACCTTAAATATTGGACCAGGATTGGCTTCAAAACTAGTTATGATGTCACAAATCATGTTTATGGCCCACCTCTTAAAATTGGATTTTCAATGAGCACAGAGAAACTTTCCACTTTAAGAAGATAAATGTTCAAGTGTCAAACTCTGCACACACATCATTCTGCACAGTGAAGCTCAAATATTCAACTGCAGGAACAAGAAGAAAAACACATTTTTGAGTGAAGGGTGACTTTAATTCCAGGGGGCTTTCAGAAACTGTGGACACATAATTTTGAGAGCCCTGCATGGCCTTAATATTTATAGTTAAACTGAACCTCGCTCGATGTACTGCATCAGAGAATTTCCAGCAATTAACCCCAATATACAAAATATTTTTTCCCCACTTCTTGCTCATTAAGCCTGTGTGGAAGCATTTCCATATTTACTTTTGTTTGCTATGTGCTAATGAGGGACAATTCACTTTTCTGCTGTGCTTTTGTGAATATTAAGTGTATTAATTTTGGCTCCGGGGCATATAGATATACGAGATGAATGGTGCCACGGTAACACCCCGCAGAGACGAGTGTGTGCCTTTATCTCATACGCTCTACAAGGACTCAAACCCGAGCAGAGCCACTAAAGGTCGTGTAGCCATAAAGACAGAGAGAGAAAGGAGAGAGATAAAGGCAGAAACTGAATGAAAAGCCAAGTGCTGTGTTAATAATTGAAGTCAAGGTGTCAGCTTCTTTCAGCCCAGGGCACTGTCTAACAAGAAAACCCCACTTTCTTCTCTGACACTCTCTCCATGTCATTGTCTTAACTCTCTTTCTCTCACAGTCTCTGGGTAGTCATGGATAGCAATAATTTAAGGACAAAAGGCAATGAAATTGTCTTGCTGACACATACATGCAATGATTCGGTACCCTATTGATACCTGCTCACACTCACTCCCTGTGGATTCCTGTTGATGAGCAAATGCAAAAGATTTTCACCTCATTACTGGCTTACTTATAATAATAATAATAATAATAATAACAATAATTTCCACTAGTCTTTTCACTCATTTCATGCCTTTTATTCTGCATTTTCTTCATTTCTTACACCATACTGTATATATTTTGTAGTATATTCCTCAGTCATTCTTTGTCCTGTGCTCCCGCTTCTTATTTTTTTGTCACCATCTCGCTCTCTGCAACCCTCTTACATTTCTCTGTGTTTGAAGTACATCCCTCAGAGACTCTCCTCTGCAGCATAGGTTGGTGGTGTATTTGTCTGACATGGTATGAAAGAGCGTTAGTCTGCCATGGGCACGTTACAAATCCTCTCTCGCCGGCCTGCTGTAACCTTCTAAAAAATAAAAAAAACTCAAATGTCTGAAAACACACTTTCCCTTTTCAGGAATTCAGATAAACAAGCCGATTTCCCCACTGACGGCCTTGCAATTTCAAAAACGTCAGAATGGCTTCTGGATGGATTTCAGTAACCCCAGTCAGAACCTACTGAGCGTGTGGAGGAATTTAAAAAAACAAAACAACAACAACAAAAAAACAATCGAAGCAAACACAAAAATGCCAACAGCATGAAAAGTGGAGTTACACTGTCTCACTTGACCACTGCCTTACAAGTTTAAAAAAGCAAGGGAACATCAGTAAAGGAAATTGTTAATGCTCCAAATTTTTATTTAAAAATGTTTTTTAGGAAACAAAAAGGTGTTATTGTGACATCCATGCACATGAAGTGCTATCAGAGCCTCAACTATATACATTTTTAACAAGTAGGAGATAACCAGACTTGTGAATTGTAAAATATGTGTGTGCATTTGTCACAGTGGATTCATCACAGTGCCTTGCGATGTATCATGGAGATAAATATCACACTCAGCATTGTGAATTATATATGAACGAGAGAGAAAGCCCTATGTAGCAAAAACAGAGGAATTCCATTTCACTGTATTTATCCAAAGGCCTCCACACCTGAAAGCGTTCCAATATGGCTTTTTGTTTTAACTTCTGACTGTCACAAGGTCACAGGATAGATTTCAATTAAACATTTTGCTGAATGATTAAAGGCTAAATTCCATTTTTTGATCCTCACTGTTTGATATAGTTTGCTTGTTGCCAAAATGTTAACTTTAAAGCTGCATTATTTGATTTTTTTGACCTGAAGCAGAAAAAAAAACAACACTTGAAGCTGTTATGACAAAATGTGTTAGCAAACAGTTGCCTATTTACACATCCAGCAGACACAGAGCAAGCGCTCATTTGCAGTTGGGTGATAATTTCTCTGTGGGTGGTTTGTTACTACAAGTGACACCTTTTGCATCACACATTATTATTTGAGCCATTGTTTATCATAAAAAGTGACTGGTGCAGCTTTAAATTGAGTGAGTTGGTTTGAGTTATATATTGGTTTCATTTGGAATTAACATAATATTAAATCATTTTATTATATCTTTAACTTGCTTGGTGGGGGACTATCGCCTCAGTTGGCCAGTGTCTATAGTGTCTATATTCATATTAGCTTCTGTGTATAAGACAATACTTTTTCTGATGTATTATTAGTGTCACGGAGCCAGAACATACCTTTGAAACTCAGTTTATGTCATTTAAGTCAAAACATCCAATTGAAAACCAATTCAGTCAGGTCAGATTTGAACTGGTCCAGTCACTGAATGTTTAGATGACAAATGACTCACTGCCTCACCAAACTCTACTTCAGCTTGTAGATTTAAATTCTGCTTTTAAAAATGTTGCAGTACATTGCTGCTTGCTTGCTCAAGGGGGCAAAGAAATCAAAGTTAGAGACATGGAGAGGTAAAATAATCTTGATTATGGGTCTTAGGTGGTTTCTACCAATGCCTAAACAAGATCTTTGTTGTTTTCTGAACCCATTTAGCAGCTGTAACACAGCCCAAACCCTCAGGCTCCTCAAGTGGACCCAAAACCAGATTTCAGTTGCTTTTGTATTAACACTGAAAACTCTCCAAGACAGTCTCCAAGCCATTCACCATTAAGTTCATTTCTCCCTTTCTCCCATTTCCCAGACTCCTCTACCAGGCCTCATTTATCTCCCTTTTTTCCTCCCTAATGTTTCACCTTCTCACTTCACCCAATTCTCATTCCTCGAGCTCCCTAGTTAAATTTTCCCTCTTCGTTGTCAGGTTTTGTTTACGTATGGAGTTGAAAGAGACAGCACACGTACACTTGAAGCTAATGTATGGAGAAAAAACAGCAAGACAACACACATTGCCTCCCAGCTCTGTGTATGAAGCAGAAAGACAGAAAGTGACAGCAATATCTGAGCTCCAACTGATAGCGTACCAATTAGAGAGGGAGAGGAGCAGACGGAGAGGCAGACGCACAGAGAGGTAAAGAGAGTAATAAAGGGAAAGAGACAGAATAACACAGACATGAGGAGGAGAGAAGAGAAAATAAGTCCAATGTCAATGTTTGAGTCGAGCTGTGTGGATGAATTAAGGCTAGGAGAGCAGTTTGTAGGTGAGAGGAGAGGTGATGGGAGAGAAGCAAGACATCAGGGGAAAGAAATGAAAAAGGAAAGAAGTTTGTCATTAATGGTCAATAAAGAAAAACCTGATGCTTCAAAGGTAGGGCTTCACAATTGCCCCAATGTGAAAATGTATGCTGTTGTGCTTTTGTGTAATTCATTTTTAGCGTTTAGCGTAGCTCCTTTAAGGAATAGCTCAGTATGTAGCAAGTGTGCGGTCTACAGAGAGTGACAGAGAGAGTATGAGGCTGCAGCTACCAGAGAAACACGCCTGCCATCTGAGAGCAGGCTGAGCAGGCAAAGAGCGGGAGAGTTTCTGCCCAACACAAGCACCAAGATCCAGGGAGACATGAGAGCAGCTGCTCGCTGACAGCTATGTGTGTTTACAGCAGAGAGCAGGAGGGAGGACAGACTTCTCACTCCGCTACTCTGTGCTGTCCCACCTATGCATCACCCTCTCAACCTATAAACATATTAGTTCTCAAATTTCTTCCCAGGAATGTCTTGGGGGTTGGCAAAGCACACCAAATTAGGAGGAACTCAAAGACAAACGGAAAAAAATACATTAAACAACACTTCAAATAATTTGACACAGATATTGTTACAAACTTCACAGCTTGGTCACTCGTTTTAGTTAGTCAGTGTCTCAGAAGTATCTTGTTTCTTTTTCCTTCCGTGGCTAAATTTGTAAGTGGGTTGACTCCCAAGGAATCTGGTGACAGTTTACAGGCAGCCTTGGAAAAATCTGGCCATCTCCTGACTTTAATTACTCATGTCCTACAAAACTGATTTTCTCAGCTGATTTACTGCAGGGGCACGTCTCTGACATGTGCCTGCAATTGTTTGTTTGTTAAAATCTGGTCGAGGTATGCTGTCACAAGCCCCCCCGAGCCGGTATGTTCGCCACAATTTCCAATTAGGAAATTGATCTTGTACTGTCAATCTTGTATTTAGCTGGGATTAAAAAGATCTTGGGAAAATCATGTTTTTTACAATATGCTGAAAAACCCTATATAATTTAAATGGCAATTTTGGCAATATTACAAAAGTATTAATTGGCGAGATTACGTTACTGAATCCAAAGTGATATGGGAAATTAAAAAAAGACATGGGTCAAGGAAATGTGACATACTGTGAGGAGAATAAATAGAATGTGGATAAAATTAAGCCAGCCATGGAAATGAGTTTTCACAGTACACTCACATATTTACTCACACGTGTACATGAACAAAACAGATGCAATAGTAATTCATGAATGTGTGTAAAAAGAAAACCTTGATGGCTACCTTCAATAATAGGAACTTTGGTATTGAATTAATTGAATCTTTGGAAGTACATGTGAAAAACAGCACATACTGTACAAACAATATGCCTATAAATGCTTTATTGTGAGTTTTCTTCTGCTAGATGTCATAATTTCTTATATTTTCACAAGACACATAGGAATTCGCATGACAGCTTGTGTGAAAAGAACCTAAATAAGGACTCATCTTACAGCTATCTCTATTGAGAATTCACATGGCACTGACGCCGCCCACGCACACAAGTGTCCTTATCACATAGAAGTAGACTGTCTTTAGAGGCTGAGATAAACTGGCTGCAGTAGATTTAGTCATGCAGTATCATTGGTTTAGCTCAGCCCATGAGACTGTAAATCTGGCAGATAGATGGGAGACAACATTGACTATCAAACAGTGACGGCAAAAAAAGATGATATCGGATTTCTACAAATCTGCCGATACTGCAGAATTTAATCTTTGCATGTAATTTATGCATTCATGCCCAAACATCCTGCACATCTTTTTCCTCAGCAACCATCTGCTTCCAGTTGATCATTTGTCCTTTCCTATTGGTTTATTCAAGACACCGAAAGGTCACCAAAGTGATACTATTGGCTATTATGCAAAGGGAGCCTTCCTTTGATCTGCTTTAATATTGAATGTCAATTGCATTGACTGTAGAACCGATGCCTGTTGCGGATCGTTTCAAAGACCTCCTCACACTTCAATATCACACACAAAAGTATGGATACACAAGCAGTTCCCCCTTTGTTTAAAATCATTACTTCAGAACTCCCCTGAGAAATAATGGCTGAGCCGGAGAGCCCAATGACACTTTTTTTCAGCTGTCCTGACTGGTGACCAATATGGTGACAGCAAGGCGTATTGGTCTTATTTTAATTAAAAGTCATTCCCTTGCAACCCTCCACAAGCCATTCCCAAAGCTAGAAACAAGAGAACCATGAACAATTCTTTTTCATTAACATAAGAGTTAACTGGACATTCTTTGCCTCACTAATATGCCATAGTGTTAGCCCTTTGGCATTAATGAAGAACTAAATATGTCATGTTTCCTCTAATTTGCTGACTTGATGGATATTTGTACTGGATTTGTTGCATTTTTATCTATTTTAAGAGATGTTTATACTCTTTTATCCTGACATGATGTTAGGGGTGTGGCACTTGGACATTGACTATGGCAACTCCCACCCTTGAATTCATTATCCAATAAATTTGAAACCCTGTTTAACCAGTTATCTAATGACAACTGCACAACTGTTCTAGCTTGATTACATATGTTGTTTACCTCATGTCTTTGTCTACTCTGACTCTGATGAAGACACAGTAGTGATGAAAGGTTAGTCTGTTTGCACAATTAAAGGCTGTGAATTAATCAGTGTGTTCCAGTCCCTTTTGTTCTGTGGTATTTGTTTGTATTTCCTTTACTGCTTTATGTTTTATAATTGGATTCAAACCAATCTGTTCCATAAAAACATCTAAATGTGATTCACTTTCTATCTCAAGGTTTAACCCTCAAACAAAATGTGGATATTTTAAGATGGTCAAATAAACATTCATATTGTATCTTTAAGCTCATCACTTGGGCAGTTTCACGCCTGTTTTCACCACCTTTCAGGTTTTGCTGACTCTCGTCTGTAGCTGTACTCGACATGTGCTTGTTCAAAGCTTGTCTGGCAGTCCACAACTGTCGCTGGAGTACCTGAATCCAAAATACAACCACTCCACCCCTCTTCTATTTCAATTTTCCTCCTATCCTTTCAATTTCACCTTCATTTCCTGTCTCTATACAGGCTCAATTTTTTTTTTTTCATCTCACAAAACCATTATCTACCTCACTCTCCCTCTTCCTCCCGCTCTGTCTGAGTCCCTAGGGCATCCCCGGCTTTATTTATCCTTTCATTCTTACTTCATTTAAACTCTTTCCTTCCTTCCTCTGACTTTCAGTATTTATTTTTCGTTCTGTCCACAGAAACCCTCTAATCATCTCTTTTGGCACCTACGACCACCAGCAGAGCAATTACAGGCCAAGGCCCAAAATATTTTTGCACGTGTGTGTCCTTAAGAACAAAACCATATTTGTGACCAAGTACTTTGACACATTTGGGGATAAAGACACACACACTGCAGTGCACAAAGTCCCTCCTTGCCTTTCATCAAAAGGCTCATTTTTTGATACCCAGCTAAATTGGCTTCTCCTTTCAATCCTCTCAGTGTGTGTGTTAGAGTGTGTGTGTGTGTGAGTGTGCTCCAGACGGAGGTATAATGACCCTAATGAGCAATAGAGGATCTCTGCTGCTCTCCGGTTTTTCCTCCTTTTCATTTTCTCCTTTTTCCTCGCTCTCTGAATTTTCTATCAATTATCGCCCATTCTGCCTTGCCTGCACTCCTCTCTAATTTTCCTCTCTGTTCATATTTTCCTCGCCTCTACTGTTATTTCCACTCTTTCCCTCTGTCTCTTTTCATTTCCCCCTCCACTCCTGTCCTTTTTCTCACATCGCCTCTGCATTTCTCCCCTCTCATCGCCTACTGTAGATCCTCAACCTGCCATCTCCCTTTGCTTGCATCCCCTCTTTCCCTTCTCAAATCTCTCTCTTGTCTTTTCCCATTTCTTCACATATTCCCTTCCAATTTCATCTCTTGCACATCTAATCCACTCGTCTCCCCTCCCTCCCTCCTCCTCATGATTTAAGAAAAAAAACAGAAAAGAAAACAGCTGTAAGTGCCCAGCTGCTAAAAAAGGTTAGCCTAAAATGTTCATGTTTTGTCTACACCAACACATACACTGAATAACAACACACACTCTGGAAGAGATACATGGGCACAGATGCTTGCTGCCTTTCTGCCAGTGCCCCAAACCCCCCACACACATACTCTTATCTCTCATGCAGTATTAAACATCAGTGCAACCATTAGAGTCAGTGGCAACCAGATGTCTGTGACGGAACTACAAGCTGTTTGGGGCTTTGGAGGTGGGATGGGACCCATACACACACACACACACACACGCGCGCACAAGTACACACATATCTGATACACAAGCTGGTCAAATTTGGATTCACCTCTAGACATGCCCAATGTTGTTTCAAGATGAGACATACTTGTGCTATGAATGCACAAGATGTCTAGCTATGGATGGATGAGTACAAACAAATCCCACTCAGAGCTATCTGGACAATGTTGTTCCAGACGTCTGAGCTACATGGTTAAGAGGACAGTTAGTGATGTCTTCACAGTCTGAAGAGTCTGAGAAAGTCTTGAGAGAAGTAATTCAAACATGACAACACCCCATCTATGAAAAGTCTGAATCAAAGTTTCATCACCTTAGAGAAATTGTTGAATTTTAGGTCTTAAAGTTTAAATGTGGAGAGCTTTTTGAGTGTCTTCAAAGAGCCTAAATACTTATAAAGTTGTGTGATGTACGCATACAACCTTCATAACTGCTCCTCCATCATGTTCTTAGCATCTACGTTTCTCTATTTTTAACTTGTACATTTACATATCCATAGCTCCAATACAACCTGGTATTAAAATCTCCTCATTTTTATTAGCCACTTTGATCGAGACTGAAATATCTCAACAACTATTGGATGGTTTTTTTTTCAACAGATATTCATGGTCCCCAGGAGATGAATCCTACTGACTTTGGTGACACCCTGACTTTCCATCTAGCACCACTATGAGGTTGACATTTGCGGTTTTGTGTGATGTGTCTCCACAACTATGTTCCCCACAAGATGAATTATATCATCTTTATAATATCTTCCCCTGAGTTTTATCCAGCAATTTTTTTTTTTGGTTGTGACCAAGAACCTGCAAAACTAATGACATTCCCATCAGCCTCAGCTTTGTCTTTAGTGATAATTAGTAAATGTGAGCATCCAACATGCTAAACTAAGCTGATGACCATGGTGAACATAATACCTACGTCATATCAGCATGTTAGCATTACCACTGTAAGCATGTTGGCATGCTGACATTATCATTTAGCTAAAGGCACTGCAAATCCTAATTACAGTCTCAAGGATGCTACTCTTAGAGCTTTAGCACATCATTTTCAAGACTTATGTGGAACAAATAATATATATTTCCTACAACTCTGTCATACAGTGGTAGAAAAATTTCTCGTGTGTAATATTCATCCCTTCAATGATCTACTGCATGTGTCTGATCAAACACAGTTTGGATTTGCTACCGGTGTGCCTTATTTTCAGTACTAGTATAATATTATAGGAATGCATCAGAAAAAAAATGAAATTTCCTGCACATGACACTTCTCTCCCTGCGGCGGATACCTTGGCCATTGGTTTGGCTCGACTAGATTCCTCTCTCTCCCTTCTGGCTCACCCGAAAGTTCAAACCATCTCTCTCAACTTTCATCAGTGCTGCCAAGTCATTCCCTATCTTCCTCACTCTGAAGACGCCAAACATTTCTCAAGGCTACATCTATTTCCCACCTTTCCCGGGAAGTTCTTCCTCTTTAATAGCACCAACTTTTTCAAAAATCACCATTCCTCTTCAATTATTTGAACTACCTGTTGCTTGCATGTGCACCACATGTTTCAAGCTGCTCTGGATAACAACATCAGCTACAGTAAAAGTCTCATTTAATCACATAACATACAATGTAATATATAACATTTCAATAGTGTGAAAAAAAACCTCTTAATGTTGAATAAAGCTACAGAAATCCTGGGTTTATTAACAGCCCACACTTGTACAACATCCAAGCCCCCCTTATCAATATTCATGTGTCAAAACATTGACGGTGTTTAAATACTGAGTGTGTGTTTTAACACTGAGGACGATACAATACGTATCTTGATGTGTTACCAACGATCTGATACACTAAAGATACATATGAAGCAACTACCAATGTGATATGCTTCACCCCTATTGTGATGCAGTACGATTCCACATGATTTGATTCAATACAACACAATGGAATTCAATGCAATGCAAAAGAATGATGCAATATGGTACAGAGAGTTTTATTTTTTAAGCATATATCAAATCATAAATTAACTAAAACAGTGCAATTTTTACTTTACATATTTGTTTCTCTAGTGCTGCAACTCAGTAAGCATCTTATTTATGCTGTTTCTTTTTGGACCTTTCAAAAAACAGGCCTTTTCACAAGTCCTTTGTAGTGTAGTGTTCTCTGTCTCCAGTTTACATGCATATGCTCCATGACCCAAACAATTACTGTCAAAATAGTTTAATTCTTAAGAGGAACTTCCACCCAGAACATTTTGGCAGCGTACCGCTTAGCTATAGCATGCTGGTGCGCTTGAGAAACAGTTTAGAGAGGAGGAATCAATCTGACATTATTGGTCCCATTTCTAATTATATATTAATCAGATTTTACCGATGCAAAGATGTTAGAAACAATGCATCACAAGTTCATCCCAAATTGTATCCAGTGCACACTTTTTTAATTAGGGCAGTTGCATCGTGAACGTTTATGGTGGTGCACTGATGCATTTTGGTGAATCTTTCCATCCTTACTATATAAAGGAATGACTACGACATATTTAATGGTCTCATTTGCTCTATATGTAAATCATATCATCTGTAAATAACTCTGCTGTATATATGTATATGCAGAATACATAGAATGTAGCCAGGAAAATAGAGTGGGAGAGAGGCATTAGTCAGGAATTAGGCAGTGCAGGGCTAAAGGTCAACAGGCAACATATATTTGTTTAAGCCTCGTCTCCCTAATTGTAGCTTACATTGTTAATGGTTTGACCCCAACAGCCAACTTTCTAACCATTAAAAGTATGCGTTATACTTTCACATTTAATTATCATAAGCAAAGTTTTCAAGACTGAAAATGATTTTGGATACACATTTTGCTACTGGAAATAAGGGAAAACCTTTAATCAATTAATCTGTCAGTCATGGAAACTATTAAGTAAAATATGAACACTTTAATTTGCTATGAATAATATTCTAACTCTAATGACTGCATATTTTGGTCACATAGCTGAATTGTGCTTTAACATTTTTAAAATGCTCTGTGCAAACACACATTGCTTGATAAATGTTTCTGACAAAGAAGTTTTTTATATTTTACTTAATAAAAACTAGCGACAGCTGGAGACACAGGCAGCTTGTCAGTTTCTCTTTGATTACAGCGAGTCTGACTGGGAAATCAATCTCAAACTAAAACGAAATGATGCACTGCCGACACACTGCCCAGCAGAGAGCTGAGAATTTTAAAACTTTTTAGGGAAATGAGGACAGAAGAATAAAACATTTTCTTATCCAATGTTTTTTTCATGATTTTTAAAATCAGTATTCCTGCGGTAACTAGACCCAGAGGTCATGATACATTTTCAGATATGAGGGACACTGTGTTGATGGCTTCTTTTAATAATGAACAATCAAAAATGAAGCGGAGTTGAAGATCGGAGGCTGCTGCAGGTCACTGATGCATTCTGACACATGTGCACACACTGCACATTAATGATTTAATCATTAATTATTAAAAAAAAGGACATATGAGGTAACCTCACCTAAGCTCAACCTCTATCTCACAATGTCCCTGTTTTATCTCTTTTACAGACACACACACACACATACACACTCACAAAGCTGTGGTGACATGTGGTCAGTGAGAGAGAGAGAGAGAGAGAGGGAGGGAGGGAGATGGTGAAAGGAGAGGGGGACTGAGGAACAGACTGACAGAGGAAGACCAACAAAAAGAGAGAGACAGCATGAGGGGCACAGATGGAGAAAATGAAGTAAGGAGGAGAATGAAACTGCCATGTGAGCAAGTTGCATGTGTGCTTCTTGCATAGCGTAAGTGCCCACATACTACTTCCGTGCATGTGTATGCACATGGCAACACAACACCATAGGGTCCACCCACAGCACCCAGACAATCCAACATGCCCAAGTGGCTTGTTGGATTGTCTGGTTGCTGTGAGATTTCATTCTCCCCTGCTCTTTGCATCCATTTATCCCCTTCCTCTCGCTGCCATCACTTTCTTCCTGCATCTCTCTCCTCGTCCGTCTCTCTCTGTACAGTGTATATGAAACACAGCATTCGGTTCTTGCTAAGTAGGTCACTACACCTCCACTGATCCTTCCCTCCAAGCCTCTCTTCCCTTCTTTCGTTGCACCATCTTTATTCTCACTCTACGTCTCTGCCAGCCTCCCCCTTCCTTCCTCCTTCATTTTCAGCCTATTTGCTATTTGGCATGTTATGTATTCTGTAACAGATTACTGAATACATTCTCTAAAATTTAATGTGTAACATATCCCGTTATATCAATCAAGGTTACTATTCCAAATGCTTGGGATCACATTAAATGCATGGATTATGACGGGTATAAGGTAAATTAAGACAAGGTTATCTTTTCAATTTCACATCCATCTATATTTAAAGCAGCAAAATGAAGAACATATTTGTGGAGCGGACAAACAGTCATATATTTTTTTTATCAGGAAATAAATAAAAATGCCAGATTTGACCTGAGAGACCACGATTCAGACATTTTTTGGCAGTTTTTCCTGTGCGATTCAGAGAGTTATTTCTCTCCTTTTCGGTTATAGTTAATGTCTGTATTATTGGATAATAAAGATCGTGCCTCAGTCAGAGCCTGAACATCTGAAAGAACATGACCCGTTGCATTCAAAGTGAAAACAGGAGCCCATTTGAGAAAAATTCGGCTTTTCAATTGCAAGAGTAGTGCTGCTATTAGTGTGCATGAGGAGCACAAATGTACAACAGCGTCTTTAAAATGTCTCCGAGTATGTGACTGGATAGATGTTTCGACTGAATAAGCATGCACAGGCTGTTTGAGTATGTTTAGTGAAAATGCAAGTAAACTAAGTAAACAAATAGGAGGCTGACCTGCACGACAGAAAGCTGAGTTTGTGACCCAAAGTGAATGATATTAAGGTGCGAATAATCCTCTGGCTGCGCTAAATGTCATTAAACGTTGTTTAAATGTTAATTAGAGGGACTACGATTATATACAATAACAAGAACAGAAGGGAAAATGTTACAGTATATTGTTCCCTACAACAAACAAGGCTACAGAATGGAGAGATTCCTCTTTTTTATGATGAAGAATATGGATGGAGCAAATGTGTGCCAGCTGGTTTGATGATGTTCAAAAACAACTAACTACTCTCTCCCATTCATCCATCACACTGAAAAAGCAATCAACAGCCACAAAAATGAATTAATCTATCCACTTATTGCATGAGAAATATATTTTGTATCCTACATTTTGGTCTATTATGTGTTTTATGTATGAGCCATGACTCTAACATAAGGGAACTAGAGGTTTTCATACACACCTCTCTAATCTAGGCTACCTGAAAGGCACTAAATACAGATACTGACCTCGTGCTTTCTGCTGTTGCTCTTTGATGAGTCGTTGCATGATTATAAATGAAGCCAATACTGTGTTGTCCCGTTTCAGTACGGGCGATTATGAGGGTGACTCTGAATTATATTTGGCATTAACAGAAAGCAGCAGTTACCACATTGCAGTTGTAAAATGTTCTTGCAGTGTTGTGAATGAAATTCAAGCTGTGCAAAGTGGAAACCAGTCTTGGCAGATCCTTGGTTGCAAATTCGCCATATTGCCTCTAAGAACATGCCAGTTTCAATTTGGATTGTAGACTACTGCTGGCTTTACTCCCCAACTCTAACTTTTTTTTTTTATACTTTGTGTGTGTGCTGGTCTTTTTGACTATGATTCTTTTAAATTCACTCCTCATCTCCTTGTCTCCTATCCAAATAACCCTCATTCCAAATGAGGCCTTCGTTTGCTCCTCGAGCCTGAACCTACGGCTGTCACCTCATCGCTCCCCCCTCCCTCTCCTCTCACCTTTTCTCCCCCCTCTCCCCTCCCTCCTTCCTCACGGATACAGAGTTCAACTGTTTTATTTTCAAGCCGAGCTGAACTGGCAAAGACTTGCAGGTCTCAAAGGCATTAAAAAATACATGACAGACAGACAGACAAAGAAACAGAGCAAAGTTGAGGGCGTAAAAGAGAGGTGTAAGGGGAACTGACAAAGCAGACAGAGGTGGAGTGCAACGCCTAGTCAAACACAAATAGTTGGAGCTGGAGTTGCAGAAGTTGAAGAGAAAAGGAGGGAGAGAGACAGAGAGGAGAGAGTTGAGGAAAATGCATGAAGTGTAAAGCTAAGGGAGGAATGCAAATTATAAGTAGGAGAGGAAGCATAAAAAGGAAAGTAAGAGCTGAGGTATGACACGCAAAGGTCAAGTAGGACACCATTAAGCCGGGAGAAGAAACTCAAAATGACAGAAAAAAGAAAGTAGCTCCATGAGAGGAGGGGAAAGGCAAATTTCTAGATCGGTGGAGTTTTGAGCGCATTCATTTTGGGGGAAAATGTTTGTACAATCTGTTTAAACTGCGTGCCATCCGCTTCATTAAACCCGTGCATCCACAGGGACGGGGCAAGTTGGGAAAAGCAGAAAGAGAGCAAAGTTCAGGAGGAAGAAACTGCTTCTAACCTGCCTCGAGCAAGAATTATCTGGAGCTTAAAGCTAAAAATCTCCAGATCTATTTTTAACAAGATGGCTTTTAACACCACACTTGTGTTTCACTACATAGTATGTTGTGGAAAGTGTAAAGAAATGTGTGGCAGTGTGTGTTACTCGTGTGATGCGAGTCAGGAGGACTGATGGTGGAGGGATCTGTCTTAAAACACATTCCCTATTCAATATCAGTTTCAACCACTCAAAACACTTTTAAAAACACCGATAAAGTGATGAATCATCAGCATGATCTCTCTTTTATTACTGAAAATCGGTAATCCGAATGTCTGCGTAGAATATTTACATTTTCAGATCTGCCATGCAATAGATATATAATTCAACAGTGACAAGTGGAGGGGTGATACTTCTGTTTAAGCACATGTTGTATTTTGTTCCTCCTTCAACCTTCTTCTCCACTTTTAAACTTCTCTTTATCTGCCATTTTCCTCTACACTGCTCCCATCTCCTCAGGTGCTGCTTTATCCCTCTTAATCCTCTCTCATCTAATGCCTTCCCTCACTATGTCTCTCATCCAACATGTTTGGAGAGCTCCAGCGGTCTCTCTGCCATTTGCCTCCATTTTACCTCCAACCTGCCCTTTTAATGTCTCCATCAATCCAACATGCTTTTTCAGCTTGAACTCTGCCTCTTCCCCTCTGCTTCAACCCTCTCGACCAACATTTTGCGCTTACTGTAAATATATATTTTTTTTTTACCTTTTGCACACACACAAGAAGTCTGTGCACTGTTCCCCCTCCTCGCAACACACACTGTAAATACAATTTCCCTTCCTCTTATTTAAACACCCTTTCATGTCTTTCATTTCTCTTCTGTTTCAATTTTTTTCTCTTCTGTCTCCTCTCCACCCATCTGAAACCTTTTTCCATCTGCTTGACACTAGAAATGCTGGAATTCCACAACTGCTAGAAGTGCCATAAGGTCATTTTGACTGCTAGATTCAAAACTTCATAAACTCTCATGATAAATACCAAATTGAGAGATGAATGCATTTATTGTGTTAGGATATCTTTAAAAAAAAACCCAAAACAACACCAAAACGTACATTTTAACAAGTTTAATTATACATTATCGATATTCATATCATCACATATAGTAAAGAGGAATTATTGTATATTGTAATTATTGTTCTCTGAACCTGGCACTGCCTTCGTTTTAGTGTCTGCTGCAATGGTTGCTTCTGCTGCTGACTAGGACCTTGTGCCAACTGCCATGCTGTCCTTTTCCTCTCCATGAACTCTGCTCTCAGCTCCTTTGCCAGTTACTGCTTGAACTTCCTCTGGGCTATTTTGCTGCTGATGCACTCCTTGAAGACGATGTGATTGATTCCAGCAGGGTCGAGGATGTTATAGAATACAGCCACTGGCCATATATGTGTACCACCTTTCACAGAGTACGCCCTTGCCATCTGATCTAGGATGTCTACGCCATACTTAGTGTTGTTATAGTACATCACTAACTTCGGCTTTGCCTTTGGCCCATCGGTGATGCCCACGCTCGTGGGCACGGAGCTCAGAATGCACACGTTCTTCCTCGGCCTGCCCTGGTAGACGGTGAGTGTCGCATCAGCACATTTCAACACCTTTGTGTTGAACAGCTCCACTTGTTCTTATGCGGAGGGGGGCAAGTCACGCTTCATTTTCCCCGGGGTGCCAACCAGGCTGGTCTTCTTGGCCAGTAAGGCGGTGGCCAGTTTGAGCGAAGTGAAGAAATGATCCATGGCGATATTTCTTCCCTTCCCCAGAAATGGCTCCGCCAGTCTGAGCACCACTCTGTCCCACTGCATCTCCTCCTTTCCCAGAAACTGAGCCCAGTTAAGCATGTATTTTGGTTGGACATCCACAGCCAGCCAAAATTTGATGCCGAATTTATCAGGCTTATTCCCCGTGTACTAAATAAATCTGCACTGGGCCTTGGTGGGGAACAACAGCTCATCTATTGTTATGTTGGTGCTGGGCTTGTAGCAGGCTCTGCTGTTCTGAACAAACTTGTTCCAAGTGGCCGACACCCGGGCAAACTTGTCATCCTGCAGACGCACATGTCGAGTCTCCTTTTTATCGAACCACAGAAATCTCATCATCTCCCTGAAGCCATTTCTAGCCATGGTTTCCTTGAAAAACAGGAAGCCCCATTTTTCCAACTGCAGGCTGTCCAAATCCATGTTTTTTTGCACCCTGCGCTCTACAGATATATAACAGGGCTATGAAGGCTTTCAGTTCAGCTACTGTCATGAGCTGTCACCATGGCGCTGATGTGCCTCAGCCACAGCGCAGTCCCTCATGTGCTCCAGCGTGCCATCGACAAACACACAAAAGAAGGCCGTGAGCGTGTCTTCGATGTTGCGCTTTGCATGCGCTGTGGGCTCTCTCTTCTAAATTACACACATTCATATAGATAAATGTGCACAACCCTATATATATACACACATGCATGGACACGCTCCAAAATTAATTTCCAATCTGTCTAATTTTGCTCATGACCCCTTCTCCGTCCGTCACTTCTGCGCTAACAAACAAACACACACACATTCACACTGACTCTCCAAAGAGCGGTGAATTAATGAGCCGCATTTTTATCAGTGAAACTAATGAATTAGCTTGTGATGGATAATAGGAAACTGGATACGGGTGATGTGATGGATAAGTGTGTGTTTGTGTGTCCAGATATTTGTGTGTCTGCAGCTATGTAGGCATGTCCTTGAGCATGAGTGTGAGCATGTCTCTTTTCTTTTCTAACAAGGACAAAAGCACTTTGATCATTATTCTGAAGCCTTGATCTACTACTGCAGTTATGTATCATGTATTACACAAATCCTTCTCATTTCTTATTTTACCATCTCCCCTTCTTCATTTCTTCTTCTAATCAAAACCACAACCAGATCCATCCACACAGGCAACTGCACACATCTGCAAGGACACATCCCTGATTCATTTCCACTTCTTTAAATATTTCAGCGTTTTCCTTTATCTTCTCCTGCTGTGTAGTGGCTTTATAGACATTAACTTCACTGTAGACGTTTTTTTTTTGTCTTCTTTAACACTGGCAGACTTGTTTCCCTTGTTGTAAAAGTGAATGAAAAAGCTCTTTATTTCACAAAACGTTACAACATGTATCTTTTTAAACCTGTCAGAGATGATGAAAATAATATATTGCAACAACCAACATACATCACTGCCAGAAAGAGATGCTACAGGAATAGATTTGGAGAAAGTATCCCTAAAGAAGTAATAAATGATTCATTGTCAAAGAAAACAACTCAAGTTTCACTTTGCAAACGATGCTTAGTGGAGATGTAGCTGATGATCTGTGTTGATACTGTCAAGATGATCAGAGTACAGTCAGTCTTTCGCTGCTTTCCCTCCAGATACTCAGACAGACACAGGTATCTCTGCTGAGCACTTCAACATCAAAGAACCAACCTCACTCTTACTTCAAAAATGAGTTTTACACTGGATGGACAGAAGTCTGCGCTCTGCTCATTCTGTATTCCACAAATAGTTATGTTTTATTCACCTAATGTCATTTCACATATATCAGGAGAGGGAACAGACAAAGTAGTTCTAAAAACTTGATTCCAGATTCAGGACAAAGTTCACAACAAACTGAACTTGGTATTCATGGGAGATCATTAGACGGCATTACTGCAGGGCACCAGTAGATCCAATCTAGATCAGAAAATAAGGGGTTTGTTGATGTGTGCATTTTTAAAATGTGACTTACTTTCTAACAATGTGGCTCCAATTTCTCCACACACACACACACAAGTGTTCTCATTATCTTTTCCTTTCTCCCATCTTCTTTTGGTCTCTTTCTTGTAACCAGAGAATTTAGATGTGCCACATGCAGAGCCACGACACTATTACCTCCTCTAAATTTCTTCTAGACATTTTATATTCATACTTCTTTTATTTTTCCCTTCATTTCAACCAATGGGATTGTCACTGCCAGGAGTATAACTATCAAACTATAAAAATCATTTGTGGATTCAAATTCCCTCACAACACAGTTGTCCTCATTACCCCCACCTCCCTGCGTGCTATCCATTATTCATCTATCCCTCTCTCCATTCCTCCCTTCGCCTCTCCCTCCATTTTCTGCCAGCGACTATAGTGGTTGTTGTTGCCGTGAATGTCACTTTGAAATTCTGAATCTGTTGTTTTTAGCTTCCAGTCCCTGCCAGCGCTTTCATTGTACAATCATGTTTTATATCAGTTGACTGGCCAAACAAACCCAAAACTAAACACAGCGAGCCTCTGACACCCTGAGAGCCAGCCTCTTTAAAACATGTACGGCTCTAACATGGGCGCCCAATCTGAGTGAGTGTTGGCTCCCATCCAGGAGGCCGCACTCATAAACATACTGTACTACTGTTTCTCATGTGGGGATCTAAACTAGGAAACCAGGTACATGTCTGCCCCTCTGTGTCTAGGCTAATTAATAATATATTAGTATTCTTTTTATATGAAGACTCAAATTGAGTGAGTGTAGTCTGACAAACCCCTGGCACAGGTTAAATGGGGATAAACCTAAATCAGTATGAACTTACAGAACTAACCATGGCACTAAGAAGTACAAGTCTGATCCATTCAAATGCTCTACATGGTTTCTGTTAATATCAGTAAAATTACTACGTTCATGTTAATTACTCAATTAAAGTTAATGCATTTCGCAAGCTTTCAAAAGTGTAATCAGAGTAGGCTGCTTTACCTTTTTTCACCTATTCAACCCTAAAGAAGACATTTTCTAATTAATTAAAACTATTTCACTGAATGGCTTTAACACTTTTACATATTTTATAATATGAAAGAAAAGGTTGAATTCCTGCACACTGTTAGCACTCAGTGTATTATATACACTACATTTCTGTCAAAGTCATTAAGTGTAACACTCTATGAAAATGGGAGCTAAGTTAATATGTCAAAAAACAAACATACACATACTGTATATTTTTTGTCTCATTTTAAAGATGTTTTTTAATCAATCATTGACAATTGTCAATATTTGGCTCTATTGTAGATTTGGCTCCCAATTTGATTGGTTGTCACAGCCTTTGTATTCGGTAAAAAGATATTGTTTCACATTTTGAATTTGATACCTAAACAAATGTCCTTGACTGAAATGTTGTGTCTCTGATGAACTCAGCACTGACATTGTGAGGGAATTCAAACTTTTCTCCCACATGATTTCATTTTCCTGTGCACCTGTCTACCAGGCGTGCGTTAGATAACATATAGCTTGACCTTTACATATTTTACAATAGATTACATGTTTATATCAAGATAGTATGAGATTGAAAAACAACGGAGGAAGCACTGCAGTACACGGATTTGACAGTGATGACACCCTAAGAGTGTGCACAGGTAAACTGAATACTGTCCGCAAGAAAATGAATGAATTCTTCCACCAAAAAAAAAACCAAAACGATGCTTCAACTAAGAATCAAAAAAATTTTTAGGCTTTATGATTAAAAACAACCAGGCACTGGGCTTCTGCAGGGTCAAACGGTCACACACAGACAAGTGAATCCTTTAAACACAGAGTTGGTTTGGCTCAAAGATAATATTTGATATTGTGATGCTCCTGGCCAAGACAATCATGCCACATAATTTTTGTATTGTTACATGCCTACTGATTAATAACAGACTTGTTAAAATGTCTGGCGTTCTTTAAAATATATGAATATTAAGTTAGGACCCAAATTGAGTCAATCTGGTCTCGACGCCCTGAGGCTTACTATCTTTAAAATATATTAGTATTCCTCTTATAGTGGGTCCCAAACTGAGTAAATGTATTCTCTGACACCTCGGGGCTCAGACTGATTAAAACATATTAGTATTATTATATGGGACGCCAGCATAAACAGGCCCTGGATCTCTTCAAAATGTCTGCCCACAGTTCCCTTCTCCCCCGTCCTGAACCCAACCTGCATTTCTCCGTGCCGAGAGGGGAAAATGGCTGCCTGTTGACACGAGCATTAGCCTGACATTATGACAAATACTGGCTTTGGCTCCCAGTCCCTCCCAACCGCTCCAGATCATCCTCATTACCATCATCTCACCCTTTTTCCTTGTCTCTCTCTGCCAGCGGGCGATGTTGGCGTCACTGCTCTGCCATGTGTCTGTCCAGACATTGTTAGCACTCTCATATCTCGTCACGCCGTCTCCCTCGCACCGCTACACAACACCCTTCTACCCGCCAAGCGTTTTTTTTTCCTCCGTTCTTTCCCCATCATCCTTTTTCCACCCATTTCAATCACTGTCCCTCGCTGCATGTTGCTTTGTTCCTCTGTTCCAGTTATGAAGACAAAACACACATCAATGGTGACGTTTTTATTGACTCTATTGAGGGTTATCTCTGCCCTCAAGTTTACTTGTGATGACTATAATCTTAAGAAAAGCGTATAATCAACACTCTCAAAGATGAGCTCTTCTATCACTGTATATTACTCTGGGTACCACTCCCACCATCCTCTCCAAGATCACTCAGTTGTCCTCGTTTTCTGCTTTCCCCCCCCCCCCCCACTCACCCCATCCTCTATTCCCTCACTTCATCTTCCCCCACCAATTACACTCTCTTCTCTCATTCGTTTGATATCCCCAGTTCCCCACCAATCCTCTGCTCAAAACCTTGCTAGCGCTCTTCCTCTGCTAATAATCCAACTCAGGCGACCTGATGTATTTCATTGCTGGAAAGCATTTTTACAACCCTTCGCGTCTGTCCTTGCTGCCGCTTCCGCGTCCCTCGCTTCATCCTTGTGTCCTTTTTCCTGCTCCCGACGGTGTCTTTGTGACATTTGGACAAACTTTTCAACCGTCCTTCTATCCATGTTTCTATTCTCAATTCAACCCCTAAAATATCTCCTTAGCCTTCTCTGCATACGCTGCCTCTCTTTCCCCCCTCCTTACTTCCCTTGTCATCCCTCCTCCCTCGTGCTTTGCAGTCACAAACATTCCAATAATAGCTTGATTTCTCTGTTTTCTAAACCCTTAGTGTACTTACCTCCTTCACTTGATTCTTGCCTTAGCTATTTGTTTTTTTCTTGCATTGTTTTCTTCATTTGTACTCTGCTCCCTGCAACTCATTTCACTAATCCCTCTCACAGTTCAGTTCAACAGTTCAACTTGTCTCTCTCATCTCATTTGTTGCATCTGACTGCACTGTCTGTCTTGTGCCATACTATAGCAACCTACTTTTATAGCTTAGTCTTGGTATCTGCAGTGACTAAGCCTTACAACTGCTTGAAGTTAGCTTTAAAACCTGAAATTGAACACTTGATGTTTACTTGACCTTTCACCGCCTTTCCCTTCCAATCTACAGTCCTTCTCTTCTTTAACAATATAGGAGAAAATCGGGAGTGAAAAAACAGTGTAAAGTCTGATGGAGAGTTAGAACCAAGAAATAAAAAGTGACATTGCTGTGTGCCTTTAGCTTTTTAATTGTGAGGATTTTATGCTTTTTTTTCCCTTTTTCTTTACTATTGTAATTGAAAAATCTTTAGGCTTTGGACTGTTGGTCTTTGCTTAATTGTACGAATAATTGGGAGATTTATCAATAATGAAAACAGTCACGAGTTCCAGCTCTTAATTTATACTGACTTTTTGCCAGTCAATTCTTCCCAAATTCCTTCCATCCCCCACTGCCAAAGAGACCCTCATGTCTGTCAGTATCCTCCCTCCATCCCTCCTTTCCTGGCCCTTTAAGAAATCTTCTACCATCCTTCAATGCCCATCATTCTTCTTCCATCTCTCCTATTCTCCTTTCTTTCACCCTCTTCTCTCACTTCCTCTTTTTCCATCTCAACCGTTCCCGATAGTCAACCCTGACCCGCTCATTCTCTTTTCTCGTCACGCAGAGTAATCAGAAAACCATTAAATTAATCCTCAAACTTCATTCATCCCTTACTACTTCTTTACCTTAGGTCTAAGAGGAAACGGAAATGCCAGTCAACTTAATCCAGAGCATCCTCCCCATCCCCCATCCCCACCCCGAACCTCTAACTCACTCGACCACTGCTTCTCTCTCTCCCTCTCTCTCCTTTAAAATGAGTCAGGAAGCCGTCAGAAAAGCCTAACTTTAATTTTAACATTATCAAACAGAGACAAATGTCCTCCCTTCTTCTGAGTAACGTCTTTGTCCTCCCTCACGGCAGGGTTGTGCAACTATGATCAGTCTGATCGCTGGCTGTGATTGGCCACCACAGAGTGACGTCAGGTTGCGTTTCTCCAAACTGGCATTTTCACCCCGACACCTGATATGGTTTGAATTCAGCCATATACTGTACAAAATGTATAGGTAGGAGGTCAGAGTGGAGTTTTAGGCAACTCACTTTGTTAAGGTTAAGGAAAGGTTATGGTTTGATATGACATAACCATAAACATTTTATTTATTTGCCAGGCACAGATGATGTAAGGAAATCTAATGAAATATAATTGCAGTGAACAGTTTGCGGTTTCCTTGTAATGCTGAGATGTAATCCAGGCGGCATTACCTTTCCTCCTGTATTTGTTGATGCAAATTAGTTGTACATTGAGGTAATTTTAAGGAGACAGGGCTGTCTCTCATCACCTCAGTCCCTCTTGTCTTTCCAAACACTCACCCTACACCACCTCCATTTGTCTTTCTCTCTCCTGATTCTCAAGTCGAGCAGACCGTTTGGGACATGTCGCTAATTAACACCATCAACGATGCCTGGTTACCACGGGGACCAGCCGTAACTGCCGGCGGCACGACGGTAAACAAATAGAATGTGTCATAAATGCCAACACGTATGCACACATGTTGTCTGTGTCTTTCTCCTACACTCACAAACACCGCGGCGAGCGCACACGCACACTAACACATGGTCGTAGAAATAGCACAGACATGCACACACAGGCAAATAACTTGGCCGGAGAATTAAAAACGCACACCCAAACAAAGCCACACACACACACACATATATACAAATGTGGCGTTCACACACAAACACACACACACACACAGACACACAGGCTTTGAGTGTCACAGCATCGGCTTGCCATGTCTGGGGATACGGGATGATTAATCGCACTCTGTGCAGATGGCCACACTGGGGACAGAAAGGGAGAAGAGGAAAGCTGTCCTCTCTGTCTGTCAGCATCCGTCTCTCTCTAGCTCGCTTACTTTCTTTCACTGTCCTCTCTCCCTCTTGGTCTCTGTTGACCCTCACTCCTCTTTCCCTTTGTAGAATCCTAGATTTATGAGTGGCGTTCGGAGACCGACTGTCCTGGCGAGGTGCCTACATGACCAGCATTAATGACGTTCTCTCTTTCTATCTTTTCTTCTTTATTAAATGCTTCAACAAATACATGCACTCAGGCAATCATGCTCTCTCCAAACAAATATAAATGTCTCAGCCCACACAACACAACTCATTAAACACGTACCTTTAAATATGCACTATTTGCCAGAATGTGAACACAAACGCACTACCTATAATTTCACTGTCTTTTTTTCCCCCCCACACACACACACACACACACACACCCCGCTGCTCTCTCTCTACATCTCAGAAGCAGGAGTATACAATCTGAGCACGATAATGATGGTGATGGTACCGAAGGGAGCAATGAATTGTGTTAACGCTGAGTCACCCTCATCCACACTCTGTCATTTAGACATAAAATAAGACAAAAGGTGCACTGCAGGTCTTGTAATGTAAGAGTATTCTTTAGAGTGCTGGCTCCTTTGGTTAAAACATACACTAAAGGCTCCAATACATCCATTCCCACAGGGTTAAAATAGAAAGTGAAGAGCATGCTGGCAGAGCTTTAGATTCTAATAAAATAAACGCTGGATGAAGATTTGTTGCTCTATGAAAAGGAGAAAAAAAAAAAAACAACCTTTTCTCCACAGTCCTCTGTATCACCATCATCCAACCCGGCTAACACCAGACATTGTCTGTCACAGCGTACCACAGAGGCATCCAGCAGGCTTCGCTTTGGCTTCAGGCATACATGGCACTGAGTGAACTCAGGTGTCTTGAGATTTTGCTTTATTGCAAAAATGAAAGGTCAAAGAATTTTTTATTGAAGTATAATGCCACCGCTGAGGTCTTCTCTCCATGCTGCGCTTCTTTCAAAGATGTTACAGAGTGGGAGAAGAGCATGGAGTGTGATGTAGAGACCAGCCTTGTTAATAGCGGTCAGACCATGGCCTTAAGATGGAAATTGATGTCTTATAGTGAAATATTTTTATAATTCTTGACTTATTTTTACAACAGTCCTATCATATGGAGTATGTAGAGTGCCACCGGATTCATTATAAACTTTTCGGTGTTTAATTACACGCAGTCGATAAAATAGATCAATTTAAATTGATATAATAGGAGCTCATTTAATTTTTATGATGCAACATCTATAATATTTAAGAGTGCCACCCCAAAATAAAGGGATCAAGAAATGCAAACTGTAAATGTCAAAGCAGGACAAATTGTGAGTTGGAATATCACAGGCAACATCTGTCAAAATTTAATAAAGAAAAGTCACATTTAAAAGCCTTTTGAAACTAAATTTTCTGATTCAACTTTGAAATTGAATTCCTCAGTCATTATATAAAGACAGAAAAGGGAAGATTGTTTTTTTTTTTTTATTGGTAGATTTTCTAATCTGTTTAGTTTTACCTTCAGTTTTTAGTTCACTATTTAAATGCAAATGTAATAAATTAAAAAAAACAAATTAAAAACCATCAAATAGCCATTTAACAACATTTACTCTGCTGCAGTACATGCTGCTCTTGTTCTTGTGGATTTGCAAAAATGGAAAATGTGTTATTAGATGATGACAAGGCTTAGTTTGACATTTCTAGGCTCAATGGTCGATAATCTGTCATGTGTTGAATGTTAGGATATTGTCAGTTTAGTGACTTCATCCGAGGCGGCGTTGACCACATTACACCCACATGTCACCACTCAGACAAGCTATTATTGTACATTGCCCATAACGCACCACTGCACAGGCCTCGGCTGGCTTCAGCACAGCCCACCATCAGGGCACTGGACATTGCCCGGCTTTTGACCTACACAGCCGGCCTAAATATTCAGTTAATACTGCAGGAAAAAAAAAAAAAATCTCAAACCTCACAGCTTTTCAGGAATTCTAAACAGTTCCTGGTTCTGAGCAGGTCTAAAGGGTCATGAATTCATTCAGCTCATACATGACCTCAGGAACTGTCAAATATTTCGGGACAGAAAGACCAAAAGTGAAGTAAGGATGTTTCCGTGGTATGCCAGTAAAGCAGTGAAGTGGAAACACATTTGTGTGATGAGGAATGGACACTTAGCAACCTGTGAGCCTGAAGCGAGTACATTATACATGCAGGGCTTGCAGGCAAAGGTAGAGACAAGAATGTGAATAGGAGCTAATGGGGATAATATGGAGATGGTGCTCCGATGGTGCTGCTGTAGGACCAGAGCCAAAACTTTTAGAAATCTACTTGAGATGAATATGCTGTTTATTCTGCTGTTGAATTCCTGTGTAGTGAACATTCACTTCTACAAGAAGTAGTCACAGCTTTTTACAGAGAAAACAGTGATAATGTATTTAACTGAACAGTAACTACAAAGTAATAAATCTTGAACTTATGTTTGGAGAGACCTCATTTCTTAAGTCAACCAACTGGCAGGAAAGCTAATTGATTTCTGACTGACACCCATTTGGTGTCAACAGGTAAAGTTCATTATTGTTCTGACATTTAAAATGTTTGATCAACGGGTTTGCTGGAGTCTGGAGGGATGAGACATAATTCTACATGTGTGGGAGGGATTCGACTGCAAACACAGAGTGTAAACAAAAACAGAAGGTGGTTCTCAGAGCAGAGAATGTCACAGGATCGAGTGCACATTTACGTGGTGTGCAAGGCAGTAAATAAAATAGGGAACTCTGTTGTACATCTTATTAAATTACCTGTCGCATTAATATGGTTGATGTCACATACAGCATATGGACTGGATAGAAGCTTTAGTCAAAATAAAGCAGCAACGTGACAAACAAACAAAATGAAGCCAATGTGGAAGCGCTAAAAAACAGCAGTTCCTTGAATGGCCACTTGAGGCTGGCTCTAAAAGCCTGTCCGTTCATGACAACCGTACAGGGAGTGAATTTTTATATAACTCATCCATTTAAAATTTGTTAAGTCTTAAAGTTATGCATAATTAAGGGCGTGGTCGCTTTGAGTGACAGGTGGGTGCCGTCGTTTGTTGTACTGAAAGACCCTCTAAGGAGCTGAATGTTCAGTTTTTTTCTGGTAAGTACAATTTATTTTAATATATTTAAGCCGGTTTTTCTCTAGCGAGTATTAGCATTAGCATTATCACAGTTTATCATATACTGTAAATGCACTGTGCTAACCAAGCTAGCAGCTAGCATTAGGGTCAGCTCCACCCTCTTGTCCACTTCTGGCTCCAAAAATCCAAGATGGCGACAGTCAAAACACAAACCAGTAGGTAATGTCACGGTGTCCATATTTTTTCTTACAGTCTATGGTCAAAATCCAATTATTGTTCAATCGACAATGTTCCTGCTAATATTATGTTAATTGCCCGTATCCCAGCGATGTACAGTGAAAAATCTGTTTAACCAGTATGACCAGCTGTCATCCACAGCCATGAAAGAGGTGAGTGTATTTTCCCCCAGTGCTGCACATTCTGGTCATCACGCCTGACTGATTTAGTCGGTCACTGCTGATGTCTATGGATCAGCTAAATGGGATTCAAAAATGAATTAGATTAGGTGGCTTTTCCCATCTAATTCTTCTTCCTTTCCCTCCCTCTCTCCCTACTGTATCTGTCATTTGACTCGTTCCTCATTTCCATCTCTCCTCCCTTTTGCTTTAGCCAGTTCTAAAATAAGTTGGGAGCATTTCTGCACTGTCCTGTTGATTTTAGGACTGATTTTAAGATCTATATCTTTGCTTTCACTTCCACTGACCTTTAAACTCTTTATGTACCACGTGTCTACCTGATGTCTACGGCTACTTTTTTTTAAATTTTTGCTTGAGTCGTTGCCATAAAGGTCACTAGACTACTACTTACTGACTGGCAGGGTCAAAGCTACACATGGAGAAGCAGTGTTCAGTTTCACACACTCATATCGGGGGACAGACTCCAAGGAAACTTGAGCTCCAAATCTCATTTCTTCTTTGCAAATTGCAGCTCAAAACTTTTCTGTTTGCTTCTGCCTTTCATTAAGTTAAATTCGGGGGCTATTTATTCTCTGGACTGTAACTTTTTTCATTCTTCTGTTTTTTTTTTTCCCCATTTTAGCTCATTTCATCCATTTTATCTCAATTCATCTTTATCTTACCTCATGTTTCTTTTATATCTTGTCTAAGTCTTTTGAGTTGCCTTGATGAAAAGTGCAATACCACACTTCCCTTGTCTAGACTTCAGAATGACCCGCATGAAGAGATGGGGTCAGCAGAGTCAAATCTTTTATGCAAGCATTTCTTTTAATGCCTTTCATTTCATTTTATCCCATTTTGTCACAACTTCCTTAGTTTTCATATTCGTCTAGACTTTCACTTGAAGTATGTATAGTACTGAGTTTCTAGTGATCTTTGTTGGTGTTTAAAATTACATTCAAGCAAAAAAACTTTCATCTGAGTCACAAAGATGTAAAATGTTAAACTCACCATTAACACATTGTGCCTGTATTTCATGACTTTTCTGTTCTGCTGTATCTTTTTCCTCCATCTCTATATGTCACAACTGTCTTTTTCCCCCCAATAAAATAGAAAGCCTACTGGAAGTGACATTTCACAGTCAACAGGGAGAAATAATCAAAAAGGACAAAATGCAAATACAGACCTCCTTTTTTCCCCCTTTTTTTCCTGTTACTTCCTTAAGCAGTTTACAAAAACCCCTCTGGTCCCCGCTGGGTCACCCTTCTTTCCGTCTACTTCCGCTTCGCTCGACCTGTCAGCAACCCTTCCTCGCCTTCTTGCTATTTATTTTTCCCCCCCTCACCACCCTGAAGCCTGTTTGCTTTTCTTCCTGCCTGTTTAAAGTTGGTTTTCAGACTTACAATATGTCCGTCGTTCACCTTTTCCAACTGCATCTCATCTCTCCCTGTGTTTTTTTTTCTTTCTCTGTTTATCCTTCGCTCTCTGTCTTCTTTTGTTTGTTTTCTCTCCTGTGGGTGCTGCATCGCAAACACTCCGTATCCCACGGCGATTTGAGGAGCCTCTTTTTAATGCAAGCCAACTGTCACACACGAATACGCGCGCACACACACCTCTAGCTATGTGACCGAAACTTTACAGCGAGCTGTACATTGGCAAAGGAAAATTTCCTGACAAATGCTTGCAGGGAAACACACACACACACACTCTCTCTCTGTCACTTAAAACTGACAAACTAGATATGTTTATTTGTGCAATATCAAAAACTTGGTTCAGATGCATGTGTATGCCGATAGGTCTGAAGCGCTTAATGTTTTGGGTCCACACACACACACACACATAGACACGCACTCTTAGATGAACACTTCACACACCCCGCAGTGTTTCGTGTAAACAGACACATCTGGTGGTCTCCCTCTCCCCATCGCTCCTCTCCATCACTCCATCATTTGATCGCCCTCTTCCCTTTTCCACCTCTTGCTGTTTCTCCCCATGCCTCCCTCCCTCTCTCGTTCAATGCGTCATCGCCCCCTCACTCTCGCTCTCTCTCTCTCTCTCTCTCTCTCCCTGTGTCTGTCCATTCCTTTCTTCTCTGCCTTCACTCTTCAGAGGGCTCTTCATTTCACTGGAACGATGGATGAGAGGCTGGGGCCATCTGCAAGAGCTGATAAAACCACCCTCTCTCTCTCTCTCTTTCTCACACACACACACACACACAAACACACACACACAAACACACTTGCAGATACTGACATACATACAGATGCCGAAACAAGGAGACATACAGAGATGCAGATACATCACTAAACCTGTAAACGCACGCAGGACTTCAGAACACACTGCAGACACTCCAGTGTACATGCACTGGGGAAAAAAAGTGTAAACACAGCATTAGACACATAAAGATATATACACACACACACACACACACACACTACAGCCAGACAGTGGTTATGTACGACACAAGCACTGAAATCTCATATGCAGACATATTCTACATGTCAGGAGGGAGAGAAAGAAAAGAAAAAGAAGGAGAGATGAGATGAAAGGAGATGCAAAAAAAAAAAAAAGTATAAAATTAACTACAGTAGATGAGAGCTGGAATAAAGATGAGCAGGGAAAGGGTTGAGGAAAGCCAGGGTCAGAAGGGAGAGTAAAAACACGTGTGAGAGATGGAAGGCAGCGAGGAAGAGAGGGTGATGAAGATGCAGAAAGGAGAAGAGGCGGGATGAAACTGAAGGATGGACACGAACAGCCTGGAGGACAGATTATGCAAAAGGCAGAGATGACAAAGAGAGATGAAGTGAAGGGAGAGTTGAAGGGTTAGTCAGCGTGTCAGGAGGTGAGGTTGAAGCCTTTGTGAAAACACTAAATTTTTATTAGAATGCAAAGAAAAACTTCCCAAACTGAGCCACTTAAACCAAAGTTGAAGGAGTACAATCCTGCGAGAACAGTGGCTTCCACTTGAAGGAACGCACACAGAGGCAGATTTGCATACATAGATGAGCTAACTGCTTTGGTGTGTGTGGGACCAAACACTGAAATATGCTCATTAGCAGTATGTACTGTGTCTGTACTCTATGCACCCCATCTATCCTTTAATAATGTATTCTTTCTCCATAATTAAACTGATAAATATTGAGAATGTCATGTGTGGCCTATCTGAGCCACATTTTTGTCCAACTGGCCCAACATGAGGATTGTTAGATGAAGTAGTCAAATGCGCTTAATTAATTCATTGTAATTCTCCTTTTCAGTCGTCAGAAAGACCACCGACTGATGTGCAAGAAGCTGCGCTGACAGACACTAGCCATGCATTATAAAAACGCCTGCTCCTTTCAACATTTGAGAAACAAAAGGCGTGCTGTGGCTCCTGTCATACTAATGCGGGGCCGCTGGAGGACACGGGGGATTTTCACAATGGCTACCACTGAAAATAATCCAGGAAGCCTCCTTCAGTCGCTCTGTTTTTCTATTAACATGCAGAGAAACACTTGTCTGCCAGTCCGACTGAGTGGCCACGTTCTCAGAGGAAATGTGTGGCTGCTGTCACTAATACCAATTAAAAGTTGTGACTTTGCCTAAGAAAATGAGGTCAGATTCATGTTGTGATTACGTTGGTTTTGTCTATGCTGCCTTGGCAATTGGGGGACACAGAATCTACAATCAGCAACAGGGGACGTCACTTTGAACGAGCCAACCTAGTTGGTTTACTGGTACAAATGACTGTTGTGCAAGATTTGACCTACAGTGCTTCACAACAATTAGAATTTACAGTATTTGTGGTCTCTCATTTTGTGTAAAAGTCACTCATACAACAAAGTCCTTGTTTACCTGTTTGCTTCCTCTTTATTTCCACATATTTAAATCTCACGTGTTCATCAGAAATCATGCTCCAGATGATTCTGAGCTCCATTTTTGTATCTGTTTCATGCTGCTTGACTTTAGTTATGTGTCAGTAAATTAAGTCTTAGGGAAGAACTAGTGTTTGTTGGCTCCAATCTATCCGAAGGACTAGTGATGCTCATTTGATATGGATAATTAAACAAGTGTACGTGTCGTTTGACTTTTCATGCTATTTTAGAACATAATTTTTCTTTGTTTAAGTTCCCTCCATCTAATCTTATCTCTTCATCACAAGCTCATTTTCTCTCTCTACCTTTCTTTTAAAACATCTTATGCAGCAGTGTCATTTAACTTATCCCCTGAATTTTAGATAAAAGGTCAGCAAATTAGATAAAGATAAAAAATAACATTCAAATATTAATAGAGTAACACTATGAAAAATGTGTTTCTTAAAACTGAATGATCCAATTTCCTCAAGTTCAACTAACCTTCATGTGAGAAAAATTCAATCATGATCTTGGTTTTTGTGACTAAGGCAGCCATGAAAACTTCTTTTTAAAATACAGCTTCCATGCAGAGGAAACAGCAATTCTGGGACCCTGGAAATCTGTTTTTTTTTTTTTCAAAAGGATAAAGAAAACTCTTCCAGAGAAAAGCCTTTTCAAAATATGATTGCAGGTTCATTTTGAGAACACACTGGGTTGAATGCTCGCTTGGATAATTCAGTGACAGTTGACTCCCCCCCTCCAGCCAGCCGTCTAATATCACTCCTGTTGAACACACACATGCAAAAACAGATTTGTTCCTAAATTAAGCACAGGCGTTTTTGCGCACTGTGTTCGAAAAAAGGCTGAGTTGCAAAGAGGCCAGCCTTCACTAATGTACAAGGGACCTGATTAAAACTGACACACACGTTGCAATCATGGGAACTCACTAATTTAAGCATACAGTAGGGTAACACGCAAACACACACAAAAGATGAGCTTGGTAAACAAGAGACTGAGAGACTGGAGAGAAGAAAATAATTACAGAATAAAGAGAGTGAGTGTGTCTGCGAGACACCTTGGAAAACACAGACGCGAACCCTAAGGACTAAGAAGCGACAAATAAGGAAAGATTTCCATAGAGAGCAATGGAGGAGGGGAGAATAAGACAAGGAGAGACAATAGGAACAAATAAATGGAAAGGAGAGGGAGGGGTTGAGAGGAAAAAAAGACAGAAGAGCATAAAAATTAGATGAAAGAACAAAAAAAAAAAAAACAGAACGTGAAGGGAGACCTCCAAAAACATATCAGCGAGACATGAGAGAGAGGCAAGGAGCAAAAGAGGGGAGAGAACAAGAGAGGAGATGGAGGTAGAGAGGCAAAAAATAGACGGGAGGAAACAATGTGAAAACAGGGGGAAAGAAAACATGGAAAGAAATACGAAGCTGCAAAAACAAATCAACTAACAAAGCAAAAGAGAGACAGAGAAAGAGACCAAGGTACATGAGGGAAAGATGAGAAATGACTGAGAGAGAAAGAATTATAACTAGAAAGGAAACTAGCGTGGAGGAAAAATATGAAATGGAAGAGGGGAGATGGGAGATAGCGATGGAACAGATAGAGAGTGAAAACAGAGGAGGAATGATAAATGAGAAGAGTTAGGCGGGAAGGGAGGATCGGCTGGAAAAAACAACATAAACGACAGGAATATGAGACTAGGAGGATGCTTGTTGACAGCGGGGACATTCGATTATAGACACACACACACACAAACACACCTGTACGGATGCAGACACACATGCATGTACTGTATGCTAATAACCACACACACACACACCTGTATATAAAGTCGAGCCCACATGTATAAACATACACAGTGAAAACAGGGGAAAATTGATAGTGACAGCAGGAAGTGAGGTTGCCAGATGGAAATGGTTCCACAGAAAAGTGTGAGAAGGATAATAGAAAGAAAAAGATATAGTGGGGCAAAGGGAGATCCAGCATAGAGGAGAATAGGATAGCCATTACTGTACATGGAGTTATACTGAGGTAAAATATGGGAGATGTAGTTTGTGATCCTGGGGAGATATTTACGGAAACAACATGTCAGTGTTTTCTTTATGGCTGGGAACGGAGTATTTTCTGGCTCTTTCTCAATTTATCGCCATGGACAAAGTGGTAGTTCTACACAGGTAAGGAGCGGGATTGAGCTGGAAAGTTGTCATTACTTGTGGTAGCATTCTAGGCCAGCTAAAATAGAAACTAAAGCAAATAGAGAAATGGCAGGGAGATCAGGTATTGATTAATCAACCGGGTGCGTAACCCAAATTAGAAGTCAAAGAGCTCAGCACAGGTATGGGGGAATTGGAGTGGAGGAGATCTTTTCTTTAATTTAGATATTTAGGTTATAAATGCCCTAAAGACTGGGTTTCAATTTCTGTGAAAAAAAGAGTGAAAAAGAAAAAATACTGCAGAAATGAATCATTTAAGATATTATTTATGAGCAGTAAAGAAATGACACTGTGATCTACATAATTACTTTCATAATGCTTTCACTGTTAATGCTCAAATGTCAACTATTCTTTCAAGTCTGTCAGTGCTCCTGCAGCCTCATGCAACAGTTGAACGCAAGCTTGAGTGTAAAGTTAAAATTAGGGGTGAGTGGGAAAAAAAAAAAAAAAGATTCATATAAGAATCTCAAATCTTATCTCCTACGATTCTGTATCGATTCAAAACTGTCAAAAATCAATCTTCTAAATGTTAAATAATAATGTAATGTTGATGGAACTCAACTGCGAGGGCAGAGCAGCACCAAGACAGTCTAGAGCGCTCACATGCTAGAGTTATCTTGTAGTTCATCTTCAAAATAGGCAGCTGTTGCATTTTTTGCTGCCGTCACTCAGAGATTAACAATAGCGGAGCAGAGTAGCAAACTCCAGCAGTAACAAACGACTTCAAGATTTAAGATTCAAGATGTTTACTGTCACTCCGGTACAATACATACATATACAAGTACAGAGAGGCTCCAGCTCTGTGTGTGTGTGTGTGTTATTTATTTAGTAGTCTTATGGCCTGAGAGAAAAAAACTGTTCCTCAGTCTTCTGGTGCATGATTTGAGAGTCCTGTACCTCCTACTGAGGGCAGCAGAGAGAACAGGCTGTTGTGTGGATGTGATGGATCCTTAATGATCCTCAGGGACTTCCTGAGGCACCACTGTGTGTACAGCTACTGCAGGTTGAACAGCTCAGTTGCCCTGCTGACCAACCCCCACTGCAGCATTAAACAACTTAAACCAACTCTGAGGTGAAGGAAATAACTCTTGCGCTCAATCTGTTTCACCTCAAACACCCTGCGCCCGCTCAGCGTCTTGGACAACCACGGCTTTTCCCCGCAGCCAACAATGCAGCAGAGAGGCTGCTCTGCACTGCTGGAGACACAATGTTAATAAAAACACAGTGAAGCTGTTACTCTCATACTGGCAAGAGACTGTAAGATGCTTTCAAATTAATTAATTCATTAATTAATGCAATTAACTTTTTAAAATAAAAAGGCTGCGGACCATTTATCTTAATTGCCAGTTATGTTTCATATTGTATTTCAGTGGGATAAGGACACCAGTGAATGGTTTGGCACACAGTTAATAGAAAATAGTGCACCTTCTCTATTCATGCAATCAAGACTCAGTTTTGAATCGAGAATTGATTCTAAATCGAATCGACACCAAGAATCTGAATCAAATCGAGTCGAATTGTGAGATTCCCAAAGATTCACACCCGTAATTAACACTAACGGCTACACTGTATCTAGTTGGTTTTACACCGTTGCTACATACGCTACAGCTTAATTCAGTTGACTTATCAGAGTGACATTTCACCTACTGTAATACAGCATTCAGGAAATATGAGAGAACACAGATGCAAATCTAACTCATTTACTAACCTCATAATTAATACAATCATTTATCAACCACTTCTGTTGTATTTTGATGTTTTTTACTGAGGTGAGGAGGACCATATCCCAAAAAACTGTTCAATAATAACATCAAGACAAGGCTGTGGTGAACCCTTCACTCTTGGTGAAAAGATTCTGCCAAAGTTAGCAACCTAACAAGATTATGTTCCTGTTAGAAACAAGTGGTTCCCACCTCAAGTGAAAGCAGCATAAAATCACACTTGTGCCCTGGTCTAATCAAAGTAATGATGGGTATACAGCACAATACTGAGCTACAAGTTATCACAAATGTAAAAGGGATGTAATCTTTCCTCTGTCTGTCTTTATGTTGCTTCCAAACATTTATAACAGTTAAAAATGAATGATTTGCACTTGCTTGGGGAAAGTGTAAAGTTTGAAGTTTTTTTTCTAGGTTATATCATACCCTCTACAATACATTTATATTGAGATACAGTACATTTGAACTTGCACATATTGTGCAAGAGCCTACAGATATAAATTCTACTCCTGCTATTCTTCACACCCACTTAATTTTTCAATATTCATGCTTTGTTTTCTAGCCTCTCATTCTTGAAAGCTTGGAAGTGTCATGAAATTCATTTGCCCTATTTTTGTTTTCTGTTATACTCCTCTGTGAGACGCATTTACTATTCCCTGCTGCAACAGAGCAATTTCCCTACAGGAATTATTCAAATTGTATCTAATATTCCAAAAATTGAAATAGGTAATGATTACCACTCTCGTAATTGGGAGGATGTCTATATCTTTGCAAGTGAATGAAGACTGAGTAACAGCAATGATCCTAAAAAATCTATTGCATTGATTGCCTGTAATACTTGGGATTTCCTCTCCAACATGTGGAACCAGGTGCAGTTAAACTGAAAATTGAGAGTGTGACAGAGCAGTTCAGAGTGTGCACTCACGCATGTTTCCTCAATTTTCAATAGGCTTTGGTCTTTGAATGAAAATAGATTTCAGTGTTCAGCACATTAGACTCTCCTGGATGAGCTGCAGGAACCGGATATAAAAAGTCTCACTGTATTGACCTGTGTGCGCAAAGCAATTAAAAGGCAATACAATAAGGGGCCAAAACCTCAACACCAAACATTTCTCTGCATTTTCAGTTGTCGAATATATGTGATTAAAATGTTTCGGACTCCATATTATTAGTAATGATTTCTGTGCAGGTTGTATATTATTAGTAATGATTTTCGTGTGGCTATTTTGATAAATGAAATCACAAATGATGTGACGACATACAGTGAGAAGAGATGGTGAGGCGTCAGAGAGGCAGAGAAGGGGAAAATAAAAGTGAGACAGTAATTGGACAATACCACAAAACGCATGAGCAGAGAATTGAGTGGGTGTACTAATGGAGGAAAGGGAGAATTGTCACTTTGTAAAATACTGGGCTAATTTGGGCCCATAATTAACCATGTCGATGAGTGGCAGAGACGGAGAGAGGAGAGGGAGCGCTGTGCTGCAGCCAAAAATAGACGGGATTATTTGACCGGAGATTATATGTGAAAAACAGGATGGTTACACACAGACACAAAATCAACACATAGTGTGACAGGTTCTGTCTCTGTCACACACCAGCATGATACACACTTCCTACAGAGACACACATGTGCTGAAGGAGTAAGTCCGCTCACGTTGGAGGAGTCTCCATGCATAACCTTCTCAAGGTCAAGGGTGATTTCTTTGGAAATTACACCTTGTACGGCCGAGTGTGTGTCTGTACCTGTGGTGCTGGTGGTTTGCCCTGCTGCGGGTGTGTGTTTCTGGTGTTCTAACATCTGGTCAGAGGTCCTGGATGTTACCAGAGTTAACAAGGTAGCCTGTGAACAATGTGTGTCCCTCATGCTCTCTATGAGTGCTTTTCATTATGCTAACTCTATGCTGCCTCGGGTCCTCTCTCCTCCGTGACATGGAAACCGATCTCCCTCTGCCATCATGGAGGATCATCCAGTCCCTTAAATGCAGCTGGAGGAGAGAGGAGGCTCCTGGAGGAGCTTAGAGTGAGGAACCACAGGTGGATCCTACGTGGAAGAGTTTTACCCGACGGCAGCACCCCTTTCATCCAATGTGTTTACTGATTGATCAGCTGATCCAACAAGACAGTAAACAAACAGTCGGGCTGTTGTTGTAATACAGCAGATCAGCAGGAAACTACCTGTGGAACAGGAATGAAAGCACCAACAGCAGCTTTTCATATTTATTCATAAAATAAAAACTACTGAATCATGAATCAATCACAAAAAACACTCATAACTTAATTATTTCCCTTCATGAGCCAAAAGGCTTCTCCTTTCTTCTTCTCCGTTTCAGTACGTCTGAGCTCCTTCAGGAAAACATGATGCTGCACAGCTGCGTGTCTCCTATAAAATCATCCTGAGCCTGAAAGGGATGGCAGGCTTTCACAAAAAAATATAAGTAATATTTTATTTAAACATATTCTGCAGGCTACAGCGGTTTTTATTGCTCCTTTATGTCGGTTGTGTTCTTTCAGTAATTAATGGATTTAAATTGTCTATTTATGTCTTATTCTGTGACAGCAAGACACTGCTATAGATCTATAATCAAATAATAAAATGTTGGAGCAGCATCAGATGTTTTTCTTCCAGCTATCACTATGTAGAAATTATTAAGTAACAGCGTAAAATGTTAATCAATTGTACGTGAATTTTAAATACATTAGAGTTTAAACTGTTACTTAGTAATTTCTATTGTTGGCTTATTCATATTTGACATTTAAGTTGATGTGTGTCATAGTACTTCTCCTCTTTGTCTCCTCAAAATGACGCTGGAGTGAGCGAGGATGTCCCGTTTGGGGGAAACGGGACATTAAATTCCTCTGTCCATCTCTCTCTCTCTATATCAACTAAGACGCGAGGAAGAGACGCAAGTGAAGGAAGTGAGGAGATACATTAGCATCATGAAAAGCACCCTGTATCTTCTCCTTTCTGTGTGTTATCGCCAAACACAAGTCTGAGATTCTGTTTCTTTTAGGTTTATTTGTCACGGTCAAGTTTGAATAATAGTCATACCAAATACACTACAAACAGAAATTTAGGATTTGGAAATTTTTGTACAAAAAGTGAAAATCAAGAAGAGGTCTGAACTATTGACTTGCATGCATTTTAAATGCAGAAATGAAAACTTAATGAGTACAAAGTAACTCAAACTCTTTCACCACCAATTATATAGGTGACTGATTGCTTTGTTTATGTCGATGAAGAAAACCAAAGATAATGGCAACAAATCACAGCTACCAATAGGGGCAAACCGAAGCGGGGTGCAGGATGTTTATGGTGTGCAAATGAAGGTGTTAACGATGATGTGTGAAGCAAGACTAACACACTTCCTCTAATTAGGACTCAACCTATTTTCAAACTCAAAACACACACACACACTCACACACAAAGAAACAGACAAGCCCGCATCCACATACACACACAAGCGCAGTGTAAAACGTATTATTAATACATTGAGTGCTGCATGCAAATGTGATCCAATAAAAGAAACAAACAGGAGAAAGATGCATGATGGAGTGAGGTGATGGAAAGACAGATGTGAGTAAGGCTGGTTGACACAATGATGAGAAGGAGACAACTGATTTATGGGTTGAATTATGGGATGACAGTCGAATCCTTTTTCTGATATTCAAATTCTTACTGATAAGGAATGAAGGAGGGAGGAGGGAGGGTGAAGTAGATGTACATGTAGCTCCCTCCAGGCGACCAATACTGCAAGAGTAAGGGTTTCCATTCCTCTGGAGCTACATGGACTGCTTTGGATTTAAAAAAAAAAAAAAGTCCACTGAATAGCGCATGACAGTGGGAAGGAAGGAAAGGGAGAAGGCAAAGCGGGGGGAGAGGAAGAGGAAGAAGTGAAATGAGGTGCCGAGTAACAGGAGGAGATGGATAATAGGAACTCGGGGAGGAGAGAGGAACAGCAGGATTCGGCCTTATTACTTGCAATCTTTTTGTGGAGACAGAAGGTGGGACGGGGGGAGATGAGAAAAAATAAGGGAGGGAGGGGGAGGGAGATATGGTAGGAATGTTAAAAGAGGCTGAGGGAGGAGAGGATGGGAGAAATATGAGATCAATGGATGGACAAGTGGATGGAAGGAGGGAGAGAATTGCCGTACAGCAGGACAGTGTTTTGCATTACCTGACCACAGAGAGAGAGAGAAGACAGATTTGGAAATAAGGTATTAACTGAGAAATTAGGATAAAAGGGCAACCGTGGTTAATGGAAAGGGGGAGAGGATGAAGAGGTTTGATAGGGTGGAAGGAGGAAGGCGGAGGGGAAGAGAAGGAGGGAGGGAAATGATGGAGTGATTCAACACAGTCAGATGGAGATATCTGCGAGAAGAGATTGATGAATAGATGGAAGGACAAAAGAAGGGTTATTGTTGCTCCCTTGTTTACGCTATCAGATATACAGTAGACAGAGACAAATATCAGATTCACCCCCTTCTGTTTTCTCCTGTGGTGTACAACAAAGCCATATTTTCCCCTTTACAGCAGTAAATTGTCTTCATCATCCACTTATCACACCATGGGAGTAAAGGCTTTTCCACTTGTGCTTTTTGAATCAGCTTCACGTCTCACAAAGCTAAACTGATCACAGAGCTTACTGTATGTGCCAAAAGGTTTGCGGACACACTGATTGTGGCGAGTACCCGCTGGAGAAAAAAAATAGATTAAAATATAAAATGTCAAGGTGCCGCTATAATACTCCCCTCCGCCTCCCCCACCATCTCCTTTCCTGATCCCAAAGCATGAAGTCCACCCCTCCCTGTCATTCTGTCTCTGTCGACAGGGCTGCCGCTATCCTCGCCCTATGACATCCATCACTCCTCATCCTCGGCTCCGTCCTCCATACTTCACCTCTCTCTCTCTCTCTCTCTCTCTTTGTATTTTGTGTGCTCTTTGGTTTGTTCCCTCATGCTCTAAAACATGATATCTGATGATTTTAAAAAGCTACATTTAAAACATTAACACCTTTTTGATTCCTTTCCACCTGAATTCAAGGGCAGCTTTAAAAGCTGTATGAATGTAAAAAAAAAGATACTATCGTTACTACACATATGCTATTTTATTGTAAATTTAAAAAACACTAGTGACTCCCTAGTTAAGATATTCTAATGTGATTTTCCCCACATGCACATGCATACTGTACATCTCCAGTGTTTAACAAGACCACGTTTTGCTTCTAGAGCAGCGCAGCAAAGCTCCTTCACTTACATACCTGCCAATTAAAAAATACCCCTACTAGTGCTTCCCACTCCTCAATACTGGATGAAGCTAGATTAATATTTATGCAGTCATAGAACCTTGATTATAAGTTACATAACATTAAAATAAATCCTACTAATTTATATCATTTATAGACCTACAACTATTAATCACTGAATGTAAACTAATATTAAACATTTTGCTGTCAAAATATACTCTTTCTAGTTGTCTAATTTAAACGCAAAGTTAGACAAAATGTAGCATATTCACTGCTCATCGGCAAGCACGTCCAACAGCCACAAGGGGGCATTAATCTGTTGCTTCCCATCATTAAGCCTCCTTAAGAGACTGACCTCCCAAGAAAACAGCAGCATCTGCAGTCTGTGCAAATGCCTCAATACAACCTACAGCATGTTTATATTGAACTGACAAAGTCCTGCAGTGGCTGTGTGAATTATGAGTCTTGTCAGCGAACTTGGAGCTTGTTTGAAAAGAAAAACGATCATGGTGGATGGCTCGGCCAACAAAGCGGCAGACTTTGACGCAGGAGACCATTGTTTGCCGTCCTGTTTTTTTTTTTGCAACAATCAAAATTGGTTTCTTTAACCATGTCAAGGATTGTTCCCCAAGCTTAAGCAGTGAATGTTCCCCCGCCTTAAAACATTTTTATTAACTACAATCTTTCCCTCATGTTTTTCTGAGTAGATTTTCTAAATTTGTTCTGTCTGGATTTGTAAGTGCAGTTTTCTCCTCTTTTTCTTTGCTTCACCGCCAAAATGTTAGGTTAACACACTGCATTCAGAGCATGAAGTGATTGAAAAACATTAAATCATGGAATAGAAAACCGTCGGCACTGCAGTGAACAGCATAAGACTGTTAGTGTGGGTACAGTGCAACAGCAGGGGGGTGTGACACTGAAATTGGGGGTCAGACCTTTAAAATACAAGCTGTGTAATGTCTGATTTTAATGCTGTTCTACTTCTCTGAGACAATCTATCCTCCCCTTTTTGCTTCTGTTGCTCTCTTGCATCCTCTTTGCCTTCTGTATCTTTCTTCGCCCATTTCCTTCACCTGTTCAGAAAGCTCCATTAAAAGGAGATCAAAGAACAAGATGGAAAGCTTTCATACGCCTGTTTCCTTTATTTCTTGCAGAGCGAAAAATGAAGTCAAAACGAGGGTGTACCCATTACTGAGTCGATACCCAGTCTACTTGTCTACATACAGTATTAAAACATTGTTCCTACTTAATTCCATGTGCTCTCCATTTTCTATCCATTTCAACTCTTCTCTATGTCCGCTATTTCTAGCACCCTAACACCCCATTTCCCATCTATCTCCCTGTTCTACTACATTCCTCATGTCTTTGTGCTTTTCTAAGATGGAAAACCATTTGATACTCTAATTCTTCGTACAGTGTAACTGATTGTTGTGTTTTATGGAGTAAGAAGCCCTTCCATTTCCAGTGTGGCTCCTGCTCTCTCCTGCTGACACACAGCAGGTCTTTCACAGGACTGAACACACCGAGCAAGTGACAGACAGCATTTTCAACAGCACAATTCATCACATGAGTTTTGGTTCCAAGTTTGATGCCACTCCAGTATTGGGCCTCATATCCCGTGTACGAGACAAAGGCATGCAGTCATAAAGACTGTCTGAAGCCTGATAACAAAGAAACGGCCCCAAGCCGAACAAAAGGAGCCCAAATTGGACCCTCCCATTGGACGAGACCTGCCAGAATGTACAGGAATGCCCGCTCCCCAGCCATGACGTCACCAAGAGTATAAACACCTGAGACTGTCTCCTAACTGCGCTTTCAGCTGTTCCCACGACTACAAGGAAGTAACTGCAATACATACATTAACTGTAACTAGGCCGCACAATCTCAACCTCGCTAAGATTTTCCTTGTGTTCAACCGAGCACGTTATTGGATCCAAAGAAGGTGATTACTGTGAAACCCAGTGCTCCCACCTTTCCTGCAGAAGTGAAGGAGGATAAACCCACTTTTCTTCAACTGAGTCGACTTTGCCGTTTCCTCCACAACTCCGTCGAGGATCAGCTGCTATGAAAAAGACCGACAGACCAAGAAGACCGCCTGCTGAAGAGCTCAAATTCAAACCCTCACTGTTCATCCTGTAATGTTAATATCTCTCAGATGTTGATATTCTTGGATGAGACGATATTCACTGTTTGCTTATTGGAGCCTGACCTCAGGGTGGTGCCCTGTTATTGTTAATAATTATCTTTGATAATTATGAACTATTGCTAATAACCAAAACTACTTTAATTAAGTCCCAACAGCAGCATCCTTCAAACTCTGCTGTTCAGCTACTTGCTTCTCTAAGAACTGGACATCCTGTTGTGGGGTTTTTTTGTATCATCTCTAAAAACTAAACTCCACTCGTCAAAGCCAATTAAACAAGTTGCCTTTGGCAAGTGACCACAAGCCCATAGCGTGACAACTTTCTCACCCTCCCGCCCTCCACCTTTCACTGTGCTCAGTGGCTGACCTTGTTGTCACAGCCCTTTGGTAATAATTTATTTATCTGTCCGTCAAATGTGGCATTCCTCCATCCACGCTTTTCTGTGTTGATTGTGTTTGGCTCATTCATATTGCATGTTGATGGGGGACGTTGTTGCTGTGTTGACACGTTTCATGGCTCAACTGCGCGGCTAAATGGTGCAGGACGGCCAGAGGAAAAGGAGGGAGGTGAGGAAGAGAGATTGCGTACAGATAGAGGGATGAGACAAAGGAGAGTCAGATGGAAATAGGTGGAAGCGGAGGAGGGATACAGATGTGAAAATTATGTACATTATTTTAAGACAGGTGGAAGGTGGGAGAGGACAATCAAGTGATGCAGGGAGAGAAAAAGAGGAAAAATATGGGTTGAAAACAAGGCAGAAAGTCCTTCAAGTGGAGAGGTCACAAGCTATTCCATGACCACTCCTCTCAGACAAACTGCTGAGAAAAGCTGTACACAGTGCAAGGACCTATTTTCACAGAGAGAAGTAACACACCCTGAAAGTGAGAATGCCACATAATGGGGATGTTATTTGAATTGATTTTTTTTTTTGCCTGCATACCCATATCAGGTGTGAATCAAAAATGTATGCCATCATGATTTGAATACCTCGCAAAAAACCTGACTCGTCAGATTACTGCTTCATCTGAATGTGGTAATATATTCGGGTTAATGTTTTCTAAATGTGGTGTGATCAGTGAGCCACATAATCCACCAGTAAACTAAAACAACTGCCCATGGGAGATAAATTAATGGACTCACATTCAATCGAAATAAATCTGTGTGCACAACACAACCATTCCTCCCTTCTCCCTCGCTCAGAACCAAGAGGCAGATGATTTGTTTGATTGGAAAGCCACCGGTGCAGGTCGAATTCAATCACATCCAAGGAGTCAAAAATCACTGTGTTAAGTCACCAGGCAGCAATGGCAGTATTTTACTCCCAGCATCAGCATGACAAGACGGATGATGGGGGAAAGGTAAGAAACCAGAGGGTCTCCTGGAATTTATGGGTTCTCAATTGCAGCAGACTCGACATGCAGACAATAATAACATTGATCAACTTCCCATGTCTACTTTTGTGCATTGCTCAGCTAGTAGACCTCTGAGAGGATAGCCAAGGAGACTGAGTGCACGTCATTGTTATATTACTTTAACCTTTTTTTCATTGAGCTCTGCTACGGTCAAATACACCGATTATCTCTTTTTATTGTTTTTTATTCTGATAAATGGCTGTTTTATTCTTATTAAACCTTGTTGTAATTCTAACCTGCCATTTTTTATTGATTCAAACTGGCTTTCATTATCATTTAATTATTTGTAAAGTGCTTTGCAACACTATTTGGGCCTATAAAAGCTAATAGAGAATCAGCAAAAAAAACACATTAAAGAAAGGGAGAGGATAGAAGATGGGAGGGAGAAAAAAAAAACAAGAGAAGAAGAGTGGGTGGTTGTACAGTCTAGGGTGAAGGGCAAAAGGACTTGACAGCAAAAAGCATCTAGGGATCAGATCTCATCAGCCAGAGAGAGATTTGTAGAGACACCATGAGAAATGGCATATATGGTGTGTAGATATACGGGATATGTGCCTGTAGATGGATACATAGAGCACTCATAGTGACCTTTGTGTCTTCTCATGTGTGAACACTGTCTAAGAAAATCACTGGTCTCCTCAAACGAAGCCTTACACTCTAGCCATGTCAAGAATTCGCAAAAAACAAAACCTCAAGATATCCCTGCTACACACACAGAAAGAATTTTTACATGAAATACTAAATGCACAAACATATACCTCTCTCTCATACAAAAATGAAGATGAACACACACTCATCCAGTCATGCAAACATACACATGCACATAGGGAAATCATGCCATCCCACTCACAGACCTCATGTGGCAAAGCATGTTTGTAATTGCAGCACTGAAAGCTACTATATAGATCAATGTGACAGAACTATAATCCCTGTGCTGGTTGATCTCTGCAGCTGTGACTGTGTGCATGTCTGTTTGCACACATACACACACATTGGGTGAAGACATTCTGTTATCTTTCATTACCCCAAAGCTCACTTAAGCGATATTTTTATAGGTCAACACTGAATGTAATGAATGTAATGTAATGTGAAAGCAATGCTCCAGATCCCAGTGAGAATCAACACCCACACTGCAGCTCTATGCCACTTTCAGTTCACTGTTTTGATTTGCTGGTGTGTACAGCTGATGGTGTCTTGCTCTCATCAAAAAACCGCACCATATCAAAGAAATATTGCTACACTGTGGGAAATACACAAACTCGGTCTCTTGCCAAGAGTTAGATGAGAAGTTTGATACCACTCACATGTCTGTGCAGTAAATATGAAGCTAGAACCAGCAGGTTTCCCCCTTCAGCAGATGTGAAAGTGTCAAACTCCTCACATATATCATTCTGCACAGTGAAGCCCAAACATCTAAGTGAAGTAACAATAAATAAGACACATTTTTGAGTAGAGGGGGACTTTAATAAATACTATAAGACAACGTGAAAAAAAATGACATGTTGTGGTTTTACAGGGGGTTATGTCTGTCTCCTCTGGACAGAGCCAGATTAGCTGTTACGCCATGTTTCTGTGCTAAGCTAAACTAACCTGCTGCTGGCGGTCGCTTCATATTTAGTGTACAGACATGAGAGGCATTAATCATCTCATAAAACACCCTGCAAGAAAGTTGCAGGGTGTTTTATGGGTTTCATATTCCCAAAATGTTGAAATATTCATTTAAACCAAGTTCTTGAAAGCTAATTGTATGCTGCATTCACAAGCTCAATGTCCAGTGTTGGGCAAGGCAGAAAACTCTTATATGGAATCAAAGCTTGGCTACTGAGTTGTTGTCATTTAAATCGCCTTTATAACTTGCAGACTTTCTCCAGACTTTATAGGCACTGTATTAAGGAAGGAGGAATTGCAGGTTGTCTTCATGACCTCAGTATAACAAAAGCTTTCAAGTAATTTCAAGATCAATCCTACCTCAATCCTGCCAGTGTCTGGCTGAAAGCCTCTGGCTGGGTCTTCGGTCGTCACTCTGCACTGGATCGCACAGCCGTTCACCCTGATCTTGTCTTGTTTGAGGCCCAGTTCTGGCAGGCTGCGGCCCTCACACACGTGCAGCTGGGCATGCACCAGGTCCACACTGTGGGAGAGAGAGGCAATGAGGGAATAAATTGATTGAAGTCCTGAACCAGGTGTAAATGGCCATTAATTTCCCTTGATATCACTGTGAAGAAAATTTTTTCCGCTTATACCAAGGCTTGAAAAGACCACTGAAGCCATTTATTCAATCTAAACATCTTTAGCTATTCTTGGCCTCACATCAGGATGGCAAGGATGTGGATTTGCCGTGGATGAGCGGATTTTTACAGCACCTCTCATTTGAGCAAATGAATCTGTGATGCGTGACAGGAAAACAATCCCTCATGAATACCTCTTAAAAGCAAACACAAAGTAGATTAGAACAAAAGAAACTTTAGTTATAATTTGATGTTGCTGAGACAAAGGCCCCTGGGGAAGTGAGCAGGATACAGATATTTCAGGTTTTACATAGGAAAACAAATGATAAATTAGCATCATAACTTTTGTTTGATTAGAGATTAGAAGGTGTGCTATTAAGAATTTCAGTCAAGCAGGTTATAGGATATGTAGAAGCACTCCATTGTAACGTTCATTATAACTGGTAAAGCATTACAATGCAACAACTGTCATCTGCAAAAACTTAGCATGTAAAATCATTGTTAGATTACAAAACTGGCATCTAAGAAAACTGGTGCTGTTTGTTTTCAACAACTTTATAAAAATCCCAAAAGATAACAAATCAATGCACCCAGTGAGAAATAATATGGCATAGCTCTGTCACCTCAAGTATGACATACACACCCTTTACATGTACGGTACATTTTATTCACACATATCTAAAAAAAATGCACACACACACACACATATATATATCTAAATAGGAGTACATTATGCACACTCTTAAGCAGTAATTATCCAAAATTAGAAAGAATATGAATTTGAGAGGAACAGAGATATAACCCTTAACATCAATTTTGGCTCATCTGTATGCATTTATTTAAATGTAAAGCTCAAATGAGAGTTGCTGGGTTAAGTTTCATGACCTTACAGACTAACGCATAGCCCGACTATATAAATATTTTTAGTCTGCGTTGTTTCTTGGACGCTATTTAAAACGCAGCAGTGGACGGACACAGAGGGTAGGGATACATAATTCTTATATGGCTGTGTCCTTGCACTCAAGTTGCTGCCAAACATAAAACGCACTCAGACAACTGGGAAAGCGTCTCCGCCTTGAAGAGTGAATGAGAAACAGAAGGCACACACATTAGCGGACGAGCTCGGATTTTGGACACTGTCTTGGCTTCCGTCTCCTTAATGTCTCAATTAGCTGGTATCCACATTCTGGCCAAACAGAAGGACAATTATGTATGAGCCTGGTGTGAAATGTGTTGGTGGAAAAAGCAGATCTAGTCTTGATAACTTGGCCCAGGCGCTAACGTCATGTGTTTGTTACAGTTTCAGGAATATGTTGGTATGTCTTAAATTAGACGGCTCCACGTGCATACTGAAATAACGAAAAGGACAATATAAAATTAGTCACTTTATTAGCATTGCCCCCGTCAGTAGTTATGGAAATTATTCTCAGTTTCCCACTACTTTATTGTTTCGTCCGGACACAGATTTGTCACCAGACTATGAATAGTAACTAATGTCCGTGGGGTCCAGCACATTACCAGCTTCTCAGAGCCCTTTAAGGACACTGCATGTGAAAAGAAAATGTTTTGCATCTGCTACTGTTGTGTGAAATGCAGTGCGGCAAAGACTTAAATGTTTACAAGAATAAAGTAACATGTTAGACTTTTTTTCCATTTACTTAAATTCCAACTAAAACAAAGACAGTGATAAAAAAAATACTAAAACTGAAATATGGTTCAAGTAATTGTTCAGTCATTTCTTTAGTTAGTAGTTCACCTATTAACCCAATCCCTTCTTTATAGCATTTGCATAGTCATTAAAAGTGAAGCAAAAGAACAAACAGCGCTTCAAAGACAAGTATCCAAATGTAATAACACTAATTTATGAGGTGAAATATTAGTGTATTCTAATGACTGGCATTTCACAGAGATGGAAATACTTTAATAATATGCAAATTCACACATTTCAGAGACAAACAAGACAAGTGAACATTTTATGAGTCGACAATCAAACATTTGGCATCCATGTATAGACGTTTTTATTACATATAAATCAGGTTTGGCCTAGATTTTACCCCCCCTTGCATAATTCTTCTGCTTTGAAAACATAAGGCAACACTGATTGAATGAGGACCCTCGAGGATTTATGAAATTCATTGTATACTAATTTGACTTAGACAAATTAAAGAGCCTGCAGCAACATCTGTCCCTCAGTGCAGCCAGTTACAGAATAAAAGTCCCTCGAATCATTAGCAAGTTCCACAGTGAGGCCGCACTACACAGGCAGAGGATGAGAGTGATACGCCCTCAGCCAAAGTAGGAGTTGGAAAAAGCACTACAGCACATAACTGTGCTAACTGTTGGGAAAATTTTATCTGTGTTGGGGAACCAAAGACAGTGAGAAGGATGGACCTGAAACATCTGCACAGAGGCAGAGTTGGGCGTTATTGCTATCAGTGGGAATGATGACTTACAGCTGAGACTTGAGAGAATAATATAACCTGACTAAATTCTGAATTAAATAACTGCTGGGTGTCAGTATCCGTAAAGTTTATACTTCCATACTGTCATATACATTAGCATTGTCAGAGAATCAGTATTTGAAGTGGAGGCTCAAAGAGGCCACTGTGTAAAATCATGGAAACCATCCAAAGAATGCATCTATAACCACAGACACACAATCATCAAAACAGACACATTTCCTTCATATGTGTCAAAAACATTGAACCATTAGAGATAAATATGAAAGTTTTGCAAAAGCTATTCTATGCTTTATGCTAGATGATAAAACTTTTCTGTTGGGGGGATTTTATTACCTGCTGCCACCAGGCAAGATAGATAAAAACTAACCTGTCAACATACGCACTGTACATCTGTCTGTAGTGACATATACTGTAGACATTATGTGTGTAATGTAGAAAACTCATGTCATGTATCCAGCATCTGCATTTTTACAATCAGACTGGCCATATGCAAAACATAAGATGTTAGGCTATGCGAGACAAAGTTTTCTTTAATGTTCATAATTATATTCTTAATCACCAGTTTGTAATATAATTATCATGCTTTCCTTTTCTTTATCCAGTATCTTCTTTTCTATGCTTTGGAAATAGATGGATTTACATGTCATGAGGGAAGTAAATTCAAATGGAAAACTGATGTGTGATCACAGCTTGGTCATAAAATCAAAAGTAAAGGGCTCGTTTTAAGTATCTTGCCTCCTTAGTTTGGTCTACTTTCTGCTGAGACAGGATATAGGGAATAGGACAAAACTCAGATTCAATGATAAATGGAAACCAGAGGAGAGAGAAGCAGTTTTAGTTAATTGAAGGGGCTAAATCGGAGGAAACAGCAGGGTAACCGTGGAGGGTTTAAAAACTGGCTGCGGTCCCAGCCAAATGGATCCTCTGGGGATCCAAGCCACCCGGATGACCGCCTTTTCTCCCTGCTGCAGTTGAGAGGAGGTGCCGGGTGCACCAGACCAGAGCTGAGGGACTCAGGAGGAGCATCTACCCTCAGGTCACTGGGAACCTGGATGGGATCACTGCCTAGGATTTCTACTCTACCCCCCTACGATAAGAGGGTTGCTAAGTTGATGATTGTTGCTTTTTGTTACTTATTTGAGCTGTTTTGTTGCAAAAACTGAAGGAGATGATGGGATTATATTTCACTGCAGTTAAATGTGACAAATAAAGAGTGATTGATTGATGTTTTTTGGACTGAGTTCTTATTTATGCACATATAAATGATAACTATGCAAGTATAAAAAGACACAGTTTTCCAATAAGTAAAACGAATAACATTGGCACAGAAATACAAAAACAAAAATACCAAAAACAAAAATTTGGTGGGGAAATATCCATTACCAAAACCTGATTTTAATTGACGCCGTTCCACTTGCTTACTCAGACTTAATCTAAAAGCTGTTGACCCCTACTTCCTCAAACTCTCTCCATATTGTGTGTGTATCCTGTCATGTGAGTACCCATCAAGCACCGTGCACACAGCAGATTTCACATGGCAGTTTAATTATATTTTGTGTAGAGCCCCAGTAACCAAGAAGTACTCCTGAGCTGCAACACTACCCGGCCCTAGGTTTGCTCCAATTAGCTGGTCGAAATTTGATTATACATAAATTTATTTAGTAATATGCGGCATGTAAGTGCAAAAACTGAAATAATGAAAGGTCTTAAAATTTGATTTTGAGTCAGGGTCCTCTACAGCTCAGGGTTTCATGATTACATTAGGTAATAATGCAGGACCTGCCTTAAGGCCCTCGTCATTTCAGTTCATATTGAGGTTTAGTAGAGCATATTCCCCCAAAATAAGCACATAATTACATTACAAGAAACCAACTAGTACAGTACACATTGGAAAAGTTGCCTGTTCTTCTAGTACACTAGGAGCCCAAGACCGTCATGGAAATGCACTTTGTAGCAAGTCTTAGCTTTACATCTTCAGGAATAGGTCTGTGTGCAATGCTCAGGACAGTTGATGTATTTATTTATTTATTGGTCAGCAAAGATATTAACTATTAAGTATTGTATAAAATCCCCGTCTATTTAGGGTACATGGTTTCTGAATGTTTCACCTGTTAGAACTTCTGAATGATGACCATTTATCCATTTGCACATTTACAGCATATATACTGTATATCCACTTATCTACAGCATCTATCTCAACCTTCATTTTGTGTTTTCCTGGGAAAAAAAAGAAATCTCAAACTTAATTCTATAACTATTCTTTGACTTCAGCTTTTTCAATTATTCCTAGTCGGGCACTGCTTCGCCTCGTTTGGGGTTCTGAAGTCAGTGTGTGTGTCTATGTGACAGTGCATAAAAGAATAAATCTTTTAAGATGCCAAACCCAATATTGTGTTTCTTTTTCACTGCCTGGCATCTCTGACTGTTTGTCAGTTGTGCATTTGCCTTGCTTAGGGCTTCTGAATAGCTGCCAAGTTTATGTTTGATCTCTGACAATCTAAAAAGAAAAAAATGGAAAACCCCACAAGTGTCAGAATAAATGTCTCACAGAACCTGTTGTTCAAATGTCAGCGCGCTAACCTCGCAGCCAAGTGTATCGGTCTAAGCAGCGACTTTGCTTAAGGTTGGCTTGTAAATATCTTACATTTGATCTCTGATTAAATCACCAATCACCAGCTTGTTAAGATATACATGTATTTACACTGCAGAACAACATGGAAGCCCAAATTATTTACAGCCCAGCATTTGGCCACAGTCCCGAAACTATATTAGCCAGATTTTATAACAGCACCTGAAGAGTCTTTTTGTGACAAGCTGTGTAAATACATCCTTGTCCGACTGACACAAATTCTTACATACAATATATTAATAAAATGTATCACCGTGGACACTGCAGACAGCTGAAACAGTCTAGAGCATTGAGTATATATGCACATCTCAGCACCCCCAGCTTACACAACAGCTTATACGGCTATACACATTGTCTCGAGGCACCTCAATAATTAATTTTTAAATGTCAATCTTAAATTGACATAATGTTTTGGAGAACAGCCAGTGAAAAAAAAAATCCACATTCAACACTTTAAAAAGACACCGAGTCAAATGAGCTCTTGTGGTTCCGTTAAAAAGTCTAAACTCCGATTGAACTTCCCAGGTTTCCCTGCAAGTAGCTTCAAAAGATGTGAAAACTCTTTCATCTATAGCCCAGGTCAGTGCATGCATATATTGTTTACCCACTGATGCAAATGTTTCATCTGAGCTGAAGCAAGTCTTACTGTTTAACATACTCAAACCTGACAGAGCATTTTGTTGCAGCATATTATGATATCGACATTAACTGGGCCGACATTAAGGTCTTATTATCCCCGTCATGTTAGATAATGTGAAATATCACCATCAAAGACGGTTCTTTTTTTTTTATAGACATCCGGCATTGTGAATGTGAGCGAGGCCTTACATCACATTATGAAACCACAACACCTGCACATGTATAGATGATGTAATTAGAGAACTGTGGTTGATTAAGCCTAATCTGGGTTCATGTTTTATAGCACCACCAAAAGTATATTTTCATAGATTAAAGAGTGCTGCCACAGTCTTAAGGTACATTTTCGTTGATGACTAACAGAGATTTATGCGTCATGATACAGTATTGTTAATCCTGCCATTTTTTTTGACAAATTCAGTGACTGACAATTAAGAAAACAATCCAGCTTCCATGTCATTAACTGCAACACCACTACATCATTAACAGGGTTTTATATAATACGCTGAATATCTATTTATGATTTTTGTTTTAATATGCCTGAAAATGTATAAAATATAGTTAATGTAAATACTGCCTCGCTGTGTGGAGTGTTGCAACGTTAATAAAAACACACCATGAATCCAGGCACAAAAATGAAACGAGTAAAAATCAGTTTAGTTGCACAGTATGCCAATTAAAAAAGTTAAAGCCGGCAATATGCTCCTATATGACAAAGGGACTGATATGCATTTCAAAGCACACATTTACATCCTCCCTTTAAAAAGAGGATCATCGTAGAATTACTGCAGGTCACCTCCAGAGTCAAGAGTGCAATGACTGTTTCATTAAAATGTAATTTTATAAAAGTGAATTATCTAGTCCGCCCTGACTTATGCAGGAGGTTAGTTTGCCGGGGCTGAGGAGATCAGAGCGGAGGATGTATAATGTACTGACCTGTGACAGCGGGGTGAGCACCTGAACACACACACACATTCCCCATGCTTTCTTTTTACATTAAATCTGAAATATGCTCATAAAAATGTATATGCATGTACTTATATGCATACATGAATACCTAAGAAAGCACTCTTGATGTTGCCGGCTTGCACGTGCACACGGACACATACGACTAATGGGCGCGTCTCTATAGTATCACAGTACATGGAAAGTACATTAGTCTAATACTTACTAAAACCTAAGGGGACACACATCTGAAGGTCCAGCATGCACATACATTCACATCCAGCGGCAAGCTCGCAAATTCAGTCTCAATCTGTCACATGTGCACACGCGCAAGAAAGGCTGAGGACTAATTGCATATCATTTTCAGTCGTTTCACTCAGAGCTCGTTAGCAAGGGAGAAGGGGGTGGCTGTGCTCCCAGAACTAAAAGGGGGAGAGAGAGGGAGAGAGAGAAAAAGGGAAATAAGGAGCATAGTGAAGAGAGGAAGGCAGCTTGTTGTGGCCATAGGAGATGAAGAGGTATACGAGGAAATATGACAGAGAAGCCGGGAGGTAAAGAAAAAAAAAATTCTGCTCCAGTCTTGAGATGCACAGGGATGAAAGAGATTGAGAGATAAATAAAGAGAGAGACAAGATGACAGCTATGCATCCCCAACTCAAGGCAAGACAGAGAGAAACGAAGTCAGTGGAAGCTGATGGGAGTGGGAGTATGGACGAGGATAAAAAGCTGGATGCCAAAACTGAGAGAGAGCGAGTGGGAAAAGTGGGAGTGTGGAAGAGATTGGATTTGGCCTCACTCAAAAGGACTCAAAAGGACAGAAGGAATGAAGGCAAAGAGGCAGTGGGAGTAAAATGAAGGTGGAAGGCAGAGGGAGAAGAGAGAGGGGAGTTGGGATGGCAGTGGGATGGAAGGATAAGACCGATAAATGGGGAGTGTGGGACGAGAGGCATGAGGAGGGATGGTCGTGTCGAATTGAGGAAGAGAGAAGGGATGACTCAGGGTAAGGGTGGAGGATGTTATATTAGGGAAGGAGATAATGAAGAGGGGAATAATGGAGGAGAGGGGGTGGGATTTGCGGAAAGCAGTTTAACCTTTAAGAAGGAAAATCTTTTGAGAGGCAAAGTGAGTGTATGAGGGGAAAAAAGAGGGACTTTGACATTTTGGGAAATAAATGTATCTGCTTTCTTGCTGACAGTTAGATGAGAAGATCGACACCGCTCTCATGTGTGTTTAACACTAAATATGAAGCCAGTTAGCTTAACATAAACACTGGCAACAAGGGGAAACAGTTAGCCTGAAACAGCATTTTTACACTTGGGTTTTTGCATGGATTAAACAAATGAGATATAAAATGTTAATTAGTGAGCTTTAGAGGTGCTGGTGGGTGGAAATTGTTACCTTCGGACAGAGCCAGGACTAGTGTTTACAGTCTTTACGCTGACTAAACCGGCTGCTGGCTGTATTTTCTCCTATTGAACGTATAGATATGAGAGTGGTATCAACCTTCTCATCTAAATCTCAGCAAGAAAGCGAATAAGCGCATTTCCCAAAAGGTCAAACTTTTCTTTAAGCTTAATATGAGAAGAACACGAGAGGACCGGTAATGAAATGAACACTATCATGATGTAAATCCTGCTTTCCAAAAATTACTTTTCAATTTCACTCTCTTCCTTTGTTATAAATTCCACCCCTTTCCTTCCACTGCTTCTCTTCTCCTTTTCCTTTTGTCCTGTCCTCCCTTCTTCCTCCCACCTCTCATCCTTTCATCTTCCATCATCTCCAGCACCCCCCCCCCCTTCCCCACCTCCCACATGTGGCCTCGAAATGCAAAACATTTACTCCTTTTGAAGTGAACCTTGATTTCATAACTTCATTAGTGTGGCGAGTGTTGGGAGGTTGCACTGTATCGGGGTGTGTTTGTGTTTGTTTTTTCTCAGCATTCGGGTTCGTTCGTGTTCACACAAACCACGTCTCCGGTAAATACATTTTTCAAGATGGCTCTGGGGCAAGTGGTAAAGAGCAAAGCAGAAATGTATTTCTCATTTCAGCAAAACTAATGCAGACTCTTGTCTACCAATTGTGCGCGCACAAAACACACACACAACTCTTGTCTAAATAAATAACTGTAACTATAGCAAACGTGCTTCCGAGTGCAGCCCGCAGGAATGGAAATGTAGCAAAACAGAGGATAACAAAGAAAGTGGTAGAGATGGATGGCGAGGGAATAGTAAGGATGAATAAACATAAACAAGGACAACAGCCGGAGTCAAGAGGGAGAAGTGGAAGAATAGGACCTGGAAGAAGAGGAGGTCCATAGAGAGGAAAGAAGCGAATAAAAGCGATGGAGAGAAGCACAAAGGACAGATGGAAAGCTATGGGAAGGACAATAAAGACAGGCTAAATGCAGTGAGAGAGAATATGAAAGAAAAACAAACGAAGTCCAAGCAAAAGACAGGCAGAGAGCGACAGAGTGGATGGTGGGGAGGAAGGCATCGAGCTTCCCATCTTGTTTTGTATGAATTTCATTAGACGGTTTTAGACAGCAAACAAGAAAAAGACAGAGGGAGCCCAGTGAAGGGAGGTGAGAAATGGAGAGACAGACAGGGGGATGAGTAGTGTGCATCAGAGAGGAGAGAGGAAATAAGAAATTTGAATCATTGTGGCATGAGGATGGCATTTTGACATCAATTTAGCTGGCAGCCAATAAAACTATGCTGCCTGTTCGATATGCAAATGCAAACAGAACATGGTTGGAGATAGAGAGGAGGAGGAGAAAGGGACAGAGATGGGGAAAAAATATTAATCACAATCAGTGTGAGGAGGGAGGAAAAAAAAAAGTGGGAGGACAGAATAAGGAGCAGAGAGGATGGATGACAAAGGAAAGGAGAGGATAGATGAGAGAAATTTAAGAGACACAAAGAGAAATAAACAGTTCCCCAGTTAGGCTAGAATAAAAGCAATTTAAAAAATATGTCTAAAGAATCGTTTTGGGTAAACAACAGGAGAAATAAATACGAGAGAAACAGTTGGAGGACACAAGTGGAGGACGACGAGGCAAGGAGGCGGTGTTGGGCTGGAAAATATGGATGGATGGATACACACACACACACACACACACACACACACACACAAAACCCCAGCAGACACCCACACACAAAAAATAGGATCCTATCTGATTAGATTTCCTCTCCTTTTCAGCTCACTTTCTCCCCTATTTTCTCAGGCCTCACTATCAGCCTATTAATTAATTCCTGCTTTCCTTGTTATGAAGCAGATGGAAGAGTGAGCAGAGGAATGCAAAATAACTCCAGCGTCCAGAAGACAGCGAGGAACGAGATGAGAAAAGGCCGAAAAGGAGAGAGACCGTGCTTGGAGATAAGAGGAGGAGGAAGACAGAAGGGGGGAAGAGAGGGAGGGGCGATGGGGTGAAACTAAATAGAGAGGGAGGGGAAGAAAAATAAAAACTGTACAAATCTATATTTCCAATTATGCTGATGTCAGTGCACAGTGAAAACAGGGCATAAATATTCTATGTGTGAGGTCAAACGACACACTAATCACTCTTACACCTATATATAAACATTGCTTTTAAAAATGCATGATGTTACTGTGAGGTAAGAGAGTTAATCATCTCATTAGTTTCTGCTTTTCAGTTATTAAAGCATCACAACCGTTTCTTGACACTTTTTTTTCTTCTATTTTATACATCAATAAATCATTGTCACGTCAGCTGTGATACAGATAATTGCCATAAACAAACAAGAGGTTTGGCAACCTCTAACGTCGTTCACACTGCATTTCACATGACACGCCTCTGTCGTGTCATCTGTCTGTTGTTGTTTGTGATTCAAAAACGGCAAGATTTTGTTTTTTTTCTTGTGACTCTGACGCCGGCGGAGCAAGTAAAAACATCTTAGGGATGACAAAATAATCTCGCCACGAGGTCCATTCGGTAGCTGCTCTGGAGCTTTCGACCGTATCGCATCATCTTCCTTAGCAGATGGATTTTCACAGTTGTCATGGAAACGTAGATGTTTTAAATTCCATTCCCCTGAGAAATTGAAGGACTTTTTTTTTATTTTTTTTATCCGTGTTGGCTTAAAAGTTGAGATTGAAAGTACATTCTTGAAGTTGGAAACTGCAGTTGACAAGATGACCCCGCCACAAGGTCTGTTCATAGTTTCCATGGTCAAGAGTGAACTTTCAATCTCAACTATGTAACCAGGGTTTAGGAGAAATGAGGTCTTAATTTTGTTATTGAAAATAACAACCAGCTGGAGTATCTTGGCACAAGAGATAAAATAGATTATAGAAAAATTAAATTTTCTGTTTTGTCGAATCTACAGTCCAAAACCCAGAGGCTGTTTTTACATTACATGCATACATCATTACATAGAAGACAGAAAGGCTGCAAACCGTCACGTCTGAGAGGCGACTGAGGAACCAGTGACTGTTTAGAAAAAAATAATTAATCTAGAGGTGGCCGACTGTGTGCCATGGAGAGCCGACCGTCTGCAGGTTTTCAATCCAACCAAAGACTCCACCTGCTGATAAGCACTCCTTCAAGCAGAGGGGGAGAATTCATGAGTGAAATCACCCGCTGAGATGTGATCGGTTCAAAGGAAAAACCTGCAGACTGTCTGTTCTCCGTGGCACATGGTTGGCCAGCCCTTGTTTTGTCAATTATTAAAACATTTTTGATTATTAATTTCCGATCTACTTAATCTATTGATCGACTAATCATTTAAACACTAGTATCATGCTTGGTTTGATTCATTGGTTTGTATTCATTTGAAACCTTTAAAGAGTAAATGAACACTGAATCGAACTGAAAGGAAACCTGTTGTTGCTCTACTGTATAGAGTTTTATTAAATTTTTAAGATCCCCTCCAGACATGTTTTAAGACATAAATACTCTGCTTGGAATAATAATCTGTGTCTGATATGGTTATTCAACAAAAAAGTTCAATTATCTACTTTTATTTCATTGAAAAAAAAACTATAATCTATTAATATGCAAATATTTTTCATTTCAAAAGTTAATCTGGACACAAGACATCTCCTACTTCACTGAAAAGTCCATGTACTCACACAGGAGGCTTCAGGTTTCCACATCAGACTTTGGAAGCTGTTTAATGAAACATGATTGGCTTCCAAACTAGATGTCAAAATCCTGCTCAGAGGTGCGCACCTTAAACTCAGATTTAAGCTGAATCCTTCAGTAGATGAATGAGAAAACCGTCTTAAGTGTCAAACTCTGCACATACATCATTCTGCACAGTGAAGCTCAAACATCCAACTGAAGTAATATTAAGCTAAACATATTTTTGGAGTAGAGGGGGGACTTTGGGAAGGGGGAGCATTGATCAGGCCACACTATCTGACTTCTCAATATGTGACCTTTAACATTTCAACCTTTTTATGAGCTGAATATTTACGTCTCATGTGATTTACTCTTCATTTATATTTGGCCATATTTCATTATTTATTATATTGTATTGCAGTGCGCTGTGTTTCAAGGTTTCCCAGAAACAAGTACGAGTGAGAGTTCTTTACAATGTCTAGATTGATGTGTAAAATTGATGTGCTGGGATGAATTCGAAGACCCCATGTTGGTTGATTAAACTTAGATATTGACCTGATGTCTGTCTCTATAGTTCTGTATCGACTCTGCTGTTCCTGGTTTGAAATGAAACTTGGCCACAAACCCTTGAACTCATTTGATTATAATACTTAAAATGAGAAAAACCACTGCCTCACGTACCCTTTTTGATACACACTTTCACAAGGTAAAATGGTGTACTGTAAAGTTGGAAATCTGAGTCTTCAGTGAGCTCTAATGTGGCATTGAGCGTGTCAAGTGGGCTCCTCCAATCATAGATTTTGCTTTGAATTGGGCCCAGTACACAGCCAGAAGGCTAAACAGCAAACTCTGAAGTCCCAGAAGAGGCCATGAATCCCTGACTCATCCACCTACACAACACTTCAACATGTATTACTGTGTGCTCTTATCTGTGTATTCCAGGTACTGTATATTAGAGAAAAGCATTCATATGTTATTCTTGTGACCTTGGAAAGTATCATCTAGATGTGCATACTTGAACAAATCATCTTCTCCTTGTAGTACTTCTTATTTTTCCAGTCTCTACCACTTTAGGGACTGAAAGGTTATTTTCAACACAATTCATTATAACTGATTAACTACTCCAAACTGTAATTAGTAATTTAATCAACTGCAATGTTCAAACTCAAGCATAACCTGATCATTTCTGTTACTGGGAGGATCCTCCGCCTCTAAAAAGCAAAAGATAAGCAGTGTAATAGTTTGTTCAAATTTGGGGACTCATTTGAATACGGTGATCAGTGATGATTAACAACTTCTTCAAGATGAGCAAAATGTTATAAAATCAAAATTAAAACTTGAAACCCCAAAATGTTTTGAGTTATTCATCATCCTAACTTAGTTTGTCCTGATGAAGTTTTGAAAACCAGCAGCAATCATGTTAAAAATCACTGATACCAGCCGTTGGTAGCGTTTAAATCAAGACTTTAATTTAAAGGATGACATTCAGAAATAATGATTATATGAAGCACAGATCTGCAAAGAGGTCCATGTACACAACTGAACGAAACAAACAAATGCACAACAGTAGACATGCACACAAACCAAAAAATGCCAACGCCCATATAGGCCTGATAAAATGCAATCCAAGTTCTCTCACTCGGAAAATTGCAGTGGAAGTCACAAATAGAGAGAGAAAGAGAGAGGGGACCATAAAGGGAGGGAAGATAAATAGGCCCCCACACACACACACACTATCATGGATATGTGCATCAACACACATAAGTACACATGTGGTTAAAAATGCATCAGCTAACACACTGCACAATTGGCACAAACACAGAAATATATCCAACAAGCAGCGCATACATAACACATGAGAACACACAACATGTCTGTTATGAAACACACACACACACACACAAACACACAGACATACACACACATACACAAGTCTATGAGTCACAGACAAGCCTAGATAACGTGATAAGTGTAAATACGGAGACGTGCCAGAATAAAATGGAGGCAACAATGAGAAGGGAGTACAGCTGGCACAAAAAGAAATGCTATACAATAAATACAACATGAAAGAGAGGAATGTGGGGAGGTGGGGTGCAGAGAGAGGGAGGAAGAAATATTGAAGCGAGCGTAAGTACGCACGTTATCAGCGAGGAAGACGACGGAAAGAAAACAGAGAAATAGCAAATAGGCAAAGAGATAATTCAGCCATGCTATAGATAACTCGCTGTGTGTGTAGACAGTTCTCATTCTGTATGAAAATGTTTTGGTGCATACAAATTTAACAACTATATACAAAGAAAAACACAGGGGAAGACAGGGTGTGTGTGGAGAGAAGGAAGGCAATGGGAGATAGAAGAGAGAAGGGTAAGTAGTGATGAAGAGGAGAGGATGTGCAACAAGGAAAGAAAAGAGGTAAGAAAGAGCCGACTTCACAAGGAAACTCCATTTCAACTTTTTTTTTTTGTAGAATTAAGCATTCGCATTTTCATGACCCCGGGTTGTACTGTAGGAAACTAATTAAACACTGGTCTATTTGTAAAGCCTTTAATCACAAGAATAGTCTGCAATTATACATTTTGTAATTACAAAACACTCGGCCATCAAATCTGAAATATGGTAAAAATGTAAAAATGTTTTCTTAATTCTGGAATGTGTGAAGCTCGGTCAAAGTAGTCGTCCAAGAGCAGTGTTGAAGGATAAGATCGGTGTTATTCTTTATATTTATTGTGTCCAAGTTGGTCTATCGCATACGCTCAAGTGCCCATTCCTAGTGGATTATTTCATAACGTGAATACGTTTACCTTGAGACCATTGTGATGAAAGATAGACTAGTTGCAGCTGTGGTGACTTCCCAGTGTGGTGTTTTATAGTGTCTCCAACTGGACTTGGACACCTGGATTGTATTTCATTGTCCCCCTCTCGAATACCCTCTAAAAGCACCAGGGGCGAGGGGATCATTTTGACCCACTACCACAACAGAGTCAGCATTCACAAAGATGTAATTTCTTGAAGCAGTTAAGTTGTTCATTTTCCTTTTTTTTTTTTTTTTTGTTTTAAATAATAAGTAAGACTTGACAAAATAACCATTTAAAATTCAGTTTACGGGGTTTATTAATTTTACAATTGCTCCAGGCTATTTTATTACAGATTGAGAAGGTCAAATACATTTTAAAATTCATCAATAAAGCGTTGGCTATGACAAACAAAATAATTAACACATTTAAATAATTTAATTAGTTGAAGAAGAACAATGAATTTTGGATAATAACGTGTTGTTTTAGTTACACTACTGGGGATAAAGAAATGGAGCGCTCACTATTTATTAATTTTACAATTGCTTAATTTCATTATAGATTGAAAAAGTCAAATAAAATTCAAAATTCATCAATAAAATGTAGTCTACAACAAATAAACAACAAAATAATCTCCCCCTTCCAATATTCCCTGATTCATATCCTGGAGCACTGCCAGACCTTCTTGGGCATTCATCCTTCTTCTGTTCCAGTTCATGTCTCCAAATCCCAACCAACCAACCCATCATTCATCCATCCATCAAGTAGCTTGTGATAAGGCAGTCTGCTTATCAAAAGACATCTAAACAATAAGCGTTGCTAAGCAACTGGACGTGGCGTGAATGCTGAGCATGGCATTATACAGCGATTTCTGTGAGCAGTAAAAAATTACCCCCCAGTGGTTCGAGGTATAAATTATCATAATTTTTTTCTTTTTATCCCACACCCCCATAATTCACTAGATGATCATTAAACCCATTTTAGGAAAAGTCATGAACTGAGAGACGTAGCAGTTTTATTTTAACAGACTTACATTCATTTGAAGGGGTAAAAATGACCCCTCGGTGGTTCTAGTATTAATGAAGCCTAAGTTATAACAGGCTTTGGCCACACAAGCAGTACTTGTTTGCAGGATATTCATTCATTTTCATTTTTGGCTTTAAAAAAAAATATATACAGAATATTTCCAGCCTAATATTTTTAATATACTTTTGGCATAATGGCCTCCAGGCTCACAGCTGACTTCTCTGTAATTATGCCAGAGAATTTGCAGAGAAAAGGACGTACGCTTCATGGCAACATGCTCGCACACACTGAAGCATTCAGGTAACTATGCAAATGATTACTTAAACATGTAAACAAACACAGTTGCATATTATCATGCATATTGGCGTACACAAACAGGGTCTCATCAACTAGTGTATGCGCACACACACACACACACACTCTGCATTCAGTTATTCTTACTGCTGGAATTTTCATTTACAGACTTTAGACAAATGAACCATGCAACATAATGCGAGTGTGCAGCAGGGATGCAGTCACTAGGTCTTCTTCTCCATATACCAAAGCCCAGCAGGAAACCATCCTAATTAAACCCTATGCTCTGAGCAGACTGTAGATGTGTCTTTGATGTATGAATGTATAGGCTATATGTACTTGTGTTCGCGTGTGATAGAAGTCTCTCGACATATGCAGAGAGGTAGAGAGCCACACAAGACAATTTATATGCGAGTCTTATTAAATAAAATGATCTTCTCAACAGGGTTCCTGGCATATTACACCAATAGGTAAGCCTGCTGCGTACGAGACAGCCCAGCAAAGCTTCCTTTACATCTGGCTGGGAGGGATTTCATCTGTCATTTCACCCCATTATATTCCACTCACAGCTCTCTGACTAACAGGCTGGTGAATCATTTGAATGCAAGCGGTGACGCCTGGCATCCAGTCTGCTAGTTGGTGTGTGGGGAGTGACACCCTAACAATATTGACAAACATGACCTGCGATTGGTCGGTTGGAGCAGGCGACGCTCCGGCTCCTTTTTTTCGCAGGCTTCGGTGGGTTGAATGTACAGTGTGTCGCACAAAGTGAACCCGTGCTTGACAAATCCTTTGTGGTTCATGGCCACGCAATCAAATCAGAAAAGAAGCTGACATCTTCATCGCTGAGTGGTCAGCTATATCGGGGCAACTTTTGCTACTCCTCTTTAGTGGCAGACATTTAAAGCAAAGACAGAAAAATAAAAAGCAGGAGCCGATTCTTCCGTTTTCAGCTCGGGAGAAAACTGATGTACCCCCACCTCTACAGTTATCCCCAAATGCCTGTCTGTCCCAGGGCCTTACCCACGATCCACCTCCTTTTGATGCTGAATCCTCTGGTTTTCGTCAAGCCTTTGATACGACTTGGCTCGGAAGCCCCGAGCCTGCGGAAAAGGCTTAGGAGAAATCCAAAGGGGATTACTGGACGGAATGTATGGAAATTACAGTTTAATTTATCATTTAGGTCATGGTAATTCATGCAAATTAGGATTTCATTAATTCCAGCCTTGGGTTTAAATGGTGTTGCTCTTGTAGGGGTGTGCAGTGTTGTCAGGATCACACGTGAAGAGGGTGATGCGGTGGCAACAGGAAACATACAGTAATTCATAGAAAAATCTCTACAGAAAGGTCATCGCCATAGAAACACCTTCTATAACATTATTACAGCCGCGCATGAGGGAGGACAAAGAACTAAATCAAAAGACGGAGGAATGTGAGCCGATATTCTGGAGTCGTTAGTGCTGATGTGCGGTGATCAGGTGAATGCAGCAAAAAGTTGACACAGCACGTCATTAATTCCAAAACTCTGAATAAATTCATTCCAAGATGAAGAAAGGAAAAAAAAAACATAACAGGAGTAACAAATTCATGATCATTGGCTTTTTGTTAAGCACTGTTAATACTTTTTTTTTTGCTCTACCAACATGGTTTCCTTGAACACTGACACTCTCCTCTATCCATTCAAATAGAGATATTTGCGGTGTGGTTTGTGGACGTACAGGCATGAAACTCATTTCAAAAGCTGTCCTGGCACATGTGCTGTATAAAAAAAAAAAACTGATGGCATTTCTGAGTATTGTATTCCAAAAAAATAACTATGTGTCATGCTTACAGTAGATAAGGTATGTAGTGACTGCCAAAAGCCTGTAAATAAAGTGAGTTACGACTGAGGAAAACAACAAAGGCCTGGACTTCAAAGAAAAATTGTTTTCCAGCTCTTTGCATTCTGCTGTTGTTTCTTACATCTCCTTATTGCTTCACTGATAACGGCTACTAACAATTATCTCCTTCCGCAAATGATGAGTAATTGTGTTTATCTGCATATACATTACCTTACTCTACAGTATTGGTCCAGTAAATGTCAAAAATGTCATTAAAAAGGCGGGAGAGAGTCAAGTTTGGACATGCAACCAAAAGCAATGACGGCTGCAATTATAATCATGATAAGCATCCTTCTCATTATCATAAATAGCTTTGACACTCTCTTTCACACACACACACACAAACACACACACACACAAATTAGATTCTCTAGTGTTAGGACACGGACGCACACTCAGACACACATACGGTTACATCCCTCATTCTTATTCATCTGCTTACTTCTCAATCACTCACTTTACGCATCGCTGCACAATTATAATCACCTTAAAAATTATTTTATGACGTGCTCACAAAACCAAACAAAACTCCACCGAGTGCACGCGCACGCACAAATACAAATGCTCAGTTATACAATGCGACGCACACACAAACTACACAAAATAGTAAATATCAAAAGCTGGATTCAGAGCGCTTACAGACACGCATTCATCTGAATTTCACACCGACATCAAAGCATACTATAATATAAAAGCTGATTCAGGTAATCACTATTAAACACACAAATAATTGAAACACATACACGCGCTCTTACAATTATTATAACCATTATCCAGCTTATTACAGAGCGTCCAGGCATGTCGTCTATGCAGCTCAGCGGTTATTTCCTTGTCACCGGTTATTTTATGGACGCACACAAACGCACATACACTCTGTGTGTGTGACCGGCAGGGAGAGCTACGGATTGTTTACTGCTTTATGTGTTTCCTTGTGGTGCTGAAGAAGACGGATGTGGACAGGAGCAGAGATACAGAGAGGACGAAGGGGGGAAGAGGAGGCAGAGGAGGGAGTGGGATAACAGATTCAATAAGCCATGAGCAAAATAAATAAATAAAATATAAAGGGAAAAAGTTCAGAGGAGCAGAGAGCAGGAGGAGAGAGGTTAAGAGGGTATAAGTAGAAGGAGAGAGGGATGAGAAAGGAAGGCAGGAACAATAAAATGGAGAGAATTTTTTCACAAGGTGGAGAAAGAGAAGAGAGGACATTTCCTCAAACAAGCATGTAACTAGTTATTAGTATATATATATAATTGTGAAAGTATATAATGATCCTGAGTTGGCCTTTTCTTGAATATCTTTTTATATTTTAGTTTGCCAAGAAATGTGAACAAATTGTGAGAAGCATTAGGAAAACTGGAGAGGGAGAAGCGGGGGGGCGGGGGGGGATAATTGCTGATGTGGCAGCAACTCCTCCAACTCCCACGTTCAAAAAGAAATCAAAGCCAAGAGCAGAGAGCTGGAGATGCTGCTATATCCAACATTAAACAAGCAATGAGACAAAGGAAGAAAGAAAAATAGAAAGAAGGAATGAAAGAAAGACGGGATGAAAGCCGGAAGAAATCGCAAGACAAGCAGAGAGACAAAAAAAGAGGCTTGATGACAAATTGAAAGATAAAGAAAAGGCATTAAAATGCATCACAGCAAATGATTTCACTGTTTAATGTATTAATGCAGGAATCCTCTATAGACTCAAATCTAACCAACTCAGCCCTGAAACTTTGGTCCGGCACACTGCTGTGCTACATTCCAGCTGCATCTCTGGCTCCCTCATCTCTTCTTTTAATTCACCTCATGTCCCTTCCCTCTCTCCATTTCCTCCACTTGTTTGTCAGACACTTTGTAAATTAATGCGAGGCATTGTTTTTTTCTGTCTTCCTCACTCCCGCTCCCCCTCTGTCACTCTTTCTCAGCTTGATGAAGATGGAGAGTGGTCATTTAAGACTAATGAGCTAGCCTAAACAGAAATATAACCAGGTGCAGCACACACATTTTCCCTCAAGCACTGATATATTAATGCATGTGCACGCAGATATATCCAAAGCTTAACAGGCGAGAAAAAGGGTGTTTGACTTGTTCTCGAGCACACATACCGAAAGCAATAAAAGCCCAAAACAATTCTAACTCTGTTTCTCTGACACACATAAATACGCCCTCCCGGATTCTCTCTCTGTCTAAAAATTGTCAAGATAAAAGCAATAAAAGGCAAGAAAACGCTTGTTTCCTGTTTTAAAGACACTCACTATCTTGTTTTGTGCTTTTAAAATACCACATTCTATGGCAGACTCTTCATCAGCTCATCTTGTTGCTCTATTTACAGCTTGATGCAATGAAGGCATCTCTCTGCCTCTTTCTCACACACACACAAACACATTTACAAAAAGCAATATTACATGGCAGGCTATTCTCTTGCCTCATATAGCAAAGATGTAATGATAGCAATTATTTTTCTTAAGCAGCAAAAAAAAAAAAAAATAAAAAAAAAAAAAAAAAAAAATCACAGTATTAAAAACATGACAGATTAGATAATATAAAGTTCTCAATTTATTCCTTACTTACTGCACACTGTGCAGTAGATTCAGGACATCTGCTTAATGTCACGAAAACAAAACTAAGATAATTACTTTTTTCTATTGCAAATTAGTGTCATTCCAGTGTATCAAGCCAATATTGGCTTTTAATTAAAAAAAAAACAAGATATGAAAGTCAGTGTAATCTACCTTCAATATGATGGATATTATGCAGTTTAATAATACCACCATTTAGGCAATCAATATTATGCTGTTAAAGCAATCAATACTGGTTGTCTATACAGTGCCCTTAACCTAAAATGATTCATATGTGAAATTTCGACACAAGCATGCATGAACAGGTTTATTGTTATCTGCACTTCAGAGGGACTGCTTAACTGCTCCATGGTGGAAATACAGATTACAGTTCAGACTGTCAGCAGTCTGTCAATACAGTATATTTGCAGGCTATTGGATTCTGGTTTGAAAATGTGCATCGATGAGTCACTGCGTCACCCAGCCTCTATATGATGGATATGATGCAGTTTCTTTAATGACCTTAGAGATTTGGTTTTCAATTTTTCACTGATTGTCTATGGGAACATGTTATTTATTACTATCTCGCTGTAAGAGAGGAGAGCTTTATTGTCTGTTCCTGTGGGTTAAAAGCTGTGTCAGAAGTTCTTTTTTATTTTTCTTGCCAAGAATGGAAACAAACTGGCAAGAAAATGCTGAAATAAAGATGCTGAACAAAATACCACGGCTTTAGTTCGAAATATACTCATCTGTCCTCAAATACCCTTTTAAGTCAAATTCTATTGCAGATATCCTATACTGTGTATTCTACTGCAGAGTCTTGCAGTGTTTTCTTAGATTATTACAGCCAAAAATGACTGACTGAAAAACAGCGATGCAATTTTTGATCAGTTTAGTGGCATTTTGTAGTTCAATGATGAAGAACTATGAAATTTGAAAAAAGCTAGTAAGTGGACGTTGAATGTAGTTTGTGTCACATATTTTACAAAATTCTTCTTAAATTTTTTTTGGAGATACATAACAATATGCCAACAATGATAAGGAAACGGGTCAATAAAACAACAATTTTGTAAAAGCATTACAAAACTGAGAGCAACATCCACCCTAACTGCTTTCTCACTTCCTTCTAAAGGAGCACTGAAGTGAGTACCAAAGACTTGAAATGAAAAGTATGTATTTTTTCAGCTTTTGACAAAACTATTTCACCTCAAGGGCCATTCAGTAGCTGTTCTTTCAATCATATTTGAAATATTGCAGCAGATGGAGTTTGCCCAGTTGTCATAGAATTTCTGATGTTCAGATTTCCATTTTTATTCTGAGCACTTAGGAATTCAAATTCATGTTCCCTCAAAAATTGAGTTTCATGTTTGTTCTTGACCTTGGAAACAGCGGTAGACACTGTGGTGTGATTATACTCTCAACTGCCATTTCCAAGGTCAAGAATGAACATTCTGACTCAACTTTCAACTTGCAGATTGATGAAATACACAGTAAACATCTGAAGCATAAAATTAGACCAGACTTCACTTAACAATGTAATTACCTGAGTATTAATGAGAGCAGTTGGGGAGTGTCGCAGTATTAGTCCGTGGCCACAACTCTGTGCAGCTGCTGTAGCTATGTAGGTAGGAAGCTGGAACACTTTTGAAGGACTTTTTGTCCACATTAAACCTTTCAGCCAACACTGGCTGTGCCCCCAACAAGCTCCATAAATCAAATGGTTAGGTATTAAAGGTTAGATATGGTTCAGGTAAGGTGTAACGCTACGGTAGAAATTGTTTGTTGAGATTTGAATTGATGGAGCTTGATGGGGCGATGCAACAGCCTGGATGTAAGACCAGGATGTAAGAAAAATAGACTTTGAGAAGAAGTAAGAGTCCCCTAGACCATCCACATATGACTCGTCAGAATTTTTTCCACAATTTGTATAAATCAAATGGTAGGGAAGTGGAAAAATCTGTGTTCATTATTGCAAATACCTGGTGGGCCACTGACTCCATCTGAGAGTTAACACACATTAACAAATAATAGTTAAGACACTCTTGTCCCTCACATGCACACACAGACGGGCCCACGTTAAAGACGAAACACTTTCTCCTCTCTCAACGTTTCATCCAAACAGGCACACAATCTTTTGCCATCTCTTCAGCATACACTTGCACACACACAGCACAGCGTGAGCCTGGGGGTATAATTACATCACTTAAGGATCTAAAGGACTCCTGTCCACTAATCAAACAAAATGTGCAATGTCCCTTGACAGCAGCGTGTGCACCCTCGCTCACACACACACACTGACTGCACGCTGCCACTGAGAAACACACACTTGACGCACAAAAGGAAATATTGTTTACAGCTAAATTATGGACAAATTGAACCTTGAGAGAGGAGAAGTTCAAAGGCAGAGCTGGAGTTGAATGCAGAGGCAGTCTTCCCTGTCTCACAGAAACACTCATGCTTTCAGACAGACAAGCAGCTCATACACAAGCATCACTCCCTCACACACAGGGTATGCCTCCCAGACAAAATATATCTTACATGTAGCTCCTATTTTTTTCAGTCGCACACACACACACACACACTCGGATGCATCAGGCAGAATTGCCTCTATTGTGCAGGAATTCAGTAAAGTAGGAAGACAGATGAATAGGTATTCGCATAATGTTCCTGTGCAATCTTTTTTTTCCACCTATGTGTGTGTCTTCATCGATGCCTTTGGACATCAAAAGTTTTGAATATGCGGGCGTATTTTTGTATGCATCTGTGAATGAAAGTATGTGCGTGGGTGCATTCATTCTGATTATAGTTTGTGGTATTCCGCCTCCTCACTGGCACTTGTGTGCGTGCCCATTACCACCGCTGAGTGAGAAGCAAAAGCAGTGAAAAGTGAGAGGATGCTTTCTCAGTCAAAAAGATATCACCTTGTCAACCTACCTGCATTGTAGAAAAGTGAGAGATATGACAAAACAATCAAGGCGATATGGAAAGAAGGTGGAGGGGGGAAAAAAAAAGCAGCAGAGGAGGAAGGAACTGTATGAGTGATGGGGGAGTGTGGGGATCACTGGCAGGGGGAGAAGGAGAGGAGGAAAGGTGGGAGGACATATGGAAAATACATTTTTAAATGGTTTTGTGTGAAGCTGCGGGTGGTAAGCTCCGACTTTGTAAAGACTGTTCCTCTTTACAAAGTCAGTTTGTGTTTAGAATTCGAGCCCAACAGATACATTAATATGTACAATATTAACAGACGATTTTAGCTTATCACAGATATATATATCGGTTTTGGCATATATCTATATATTAACAAAAACTTACAGAGTAGAAATGCCAAGCATATTTGAAGTAGGGCTCTTCAAGGGTCCATTCAATTCCCAGTACCCTGACCAAAGGCCCGACCAGTTTGGCCAGGTCCTCATTATATTTTGTCTAATTGGGTCGGGTGGGGTATTTTTTCGTTGGGCTCAGGTCTGTATGTCCACATGTCGCTATCAGTGTCATAATCATCACAGGCGAAATATGCGATTTGAGGCGAGACGTGCAACATGTGGGGAAAAATCTACTGCTCCAAACATTGTCTCCATTAGATTGTTTGTTCACCAGAGAGCAATGCACCCCCAATCGCTCCCTCCACACCCCTCATCTGACATATAAATACAGATACCGCTACCACTATTACAACTACTACTCTTGTAGTTTACAGTTTTGATCAGTATTACAGTGTTTGGGACAAAGTGACACCCACTCCGCTCCCTGTTCTGTCACTTGTCATGGTCTCTGTTGCCTCTGTCAAAGCCTCACTAAGCTAAACTAGCAGATCAAATGAGTTTGGCACTGAACCACCAGCTGGACTGTCGGTGAAGGACTGTCACTGCTTTCAGTGTTGACCTGGTTGCAAAAATGAAACGTGAGACCTTAAAATGAACTATGGTAACTATGATTCTATGAATTCTGCATGACCATCGGATGTATTGTAGGCATTTACACGGCTGACGATAGCTGAAACACAGAAAACAGAGATAGGGGGACACTGGTCTGGAGCAACAATCTGAGCTGTGAAGGGGGTGGGACTGTCGTTGTTGCGGGGGGGTGGAGATTGCTTTATTTTATCTGTGTTTGAATGCGTTTTTGAATCAGTGAGGGGACCTTGTTCAAGCTAAAACAGGGTGTCAAGTTGCTCTTTAAAAATGCTGACAGCTGACACATGATTATCAGATTTTTTTTAACTCATGTCATTATGATATTGGTCTCTAAATCCAGGATTGGTCAGGTCTAATTGGAATATGGTGTCATCATAATGGAAAATGCTCCCTTTGTTTTTGACGTAGCTGCTAATTAAAGCCAATAAACCAATGGTTTAACTTAGTGGCTTGCCTGTGTGACTGCCTTTGCCAATGTGGTTTTATTACTTCAAAGTCCTTCGTTCAGGTTGTTTTCATTTTGTCTGCAGCCTGTGCTAACACATGAAAGGGTGGAGCAAAAGAGAGGGAACAGAGAGACAGACGCAGGTAGAGAGTGACAAGACAGCAGGATAAGAAGGGGCAGATGGAGGGAACGAGGACGGAGAAGGAGAAGTTCATAAAGGGACAAAGAAGATGAAGCGTGAGACGGAGTAAATGAGGCGAAGGTGAGGTCAAGGACAGAAAGAGGCGGACTGAGAGAGATGAATGAATACACAGATGTCAAAGAGAGGGGTGGGGGGGTGTATGTAAATGAGAAAAGAATGACAACAGTTAGATGGATGAGATGGACGGGAGGGAGAAGAGAGAAAGAAAGAAAGAAAGAAAGAAAGACAGAAAGGATGGAGAAACGGTGGTGAGAGACGGATGCACCGAGTCAGCTGAGGACATGCAGATGAAGGGGAGAGCCTGAGGGAAGAATGAAGGATGGGCCAGGTGGGAAGGAAGAGGGGATGGATTAAGGAGAGAGAAAGAAGAAGGGGACTTTGATGCCTGAGTGTGTGTGAATGTGTGTAACATTGACCCTCAGCGCAGATAGTATCCTATTAGTAACGGTTAGGTCAAACTGCACACCCGGCAGACTCACATACAACATCATCAAAGTAAGAGCAAATGTTGCAGCCACCATCTAATCGAGGGGGAAAACAACTCATTTACAGCTGGTGTTAACAGGTGATCTATATCTGGGTGTCTTTCTGAACGACAACATCTGATGGTTGATCTTTGCAATTACACTTCAACAATTAACAAGCCTTATCTGGATCCTGACCGTGCCGTGATCACATCTCACGCATGTTAATAGAAGCTGTGAATAAAAGAAGAACAGTGTTCAAACACTCTAGCTGCTCTGTGAAGCTGTAATTCTTATTGTAACCAAAACCAAATTGTGAGACTCAAAGATGAAAAACAAACTTTTGACTTGACTTTTTGAGTTACAGTGAAGTAAAAAAAAAAAAATAGTACGGCTGGTGTGTTAGTGGCTGTCATATTGACATGTTTATGATGACCATGTTAACGTTCTGAAAAGCTCAACAACACCAAAAAAAAAAAAAAGACTGCCAACCCTTGAATGCTGCTAAAATGGCTGAAACAGTGAGGTGAAAGGGGGAAAGTGACATCTAAAACAAATAAAGCAGCGCTGCAATGATGATGAAACAAGAGGACTGAAGAATGTAAAGATAACAGAGGCTGACAAGCCTATCATGAATCCAGTCACTCAGATACAGTATATACTAGTTCTCACCGGTCCTTGAAACCCTTGAAAGTTTGTGAATTTGAGAAAAAAAAAAAATCATGGCCTTCAAAGTTTTTGAAAGCAGACATTAACAGACATGAGTCATTGAAACACAGCTGTGCTGTGTTAGAGAAGGCAATAGACCACATAGCCTGTGAGCTTCTGTAAAGCCTGCTAGTTCTCATTATAAAAAAGTCTTTGTTGTAACAGTAATTAAACTTAATCCATGTCTCAAACTATGCTGTGTTGGGTTCTTGAATTTGAGGGAATTGGACCTGGAAAGTCCTTGAAAAGTCCTAGAATTTTTATGCTTGAGAAGGTGTGGGAACCTTGACTAACGGAGGAGCTTCTGAGATGGAAGCCAGTGGAGCTGTGACCTCAATGTTACAGAAAACCCTTTTTTAAATTTGGGTATATGTGCCAGTCAGGAGAGAAAAAAAGGAATGACAGGGAGAGAATGAAGATAAAAGACAAGGAAACCAAGGCTCAAGTTAACAAATTGAATAGGGAATGAGGAGACTGATGAAAAAGGAATTAGGCAGGAGAGATGAAAGAAAGAGTGGTGAGGAGAGTTGGGGAGTGAACAGCAAGTTTATAGGGGGAGTTTCACAACTCAGTATGAAAAATACCTCGCTGACAAGTCTATTAAAACAGTCAGTTTCAAAACACACAAAAACAAGAATGAATGTGCTCACACACCTCAGAGATGGAGAGTGCAGCAGAGTGAAACGGAAAAGCTACAAGACTAATGGACGTAATGTTCAAACAAAACCACAATAGGGTTTTCACTTTTGTCATTTAAACTCAAATGTAATACTTGTCCCCATATAAAGAGTACGTTTCTCCGACAATTTAGATGGATGCACGTCGAGTTTCTCTTGGAAAGACTTGTTTCTCCTTCTAGCTGTCAGCTGCGGCTGCTTAGAGCTAAACCTCAGCCTGAAATGAAAGCTGTGCAAATGAAGTGTTGCTTGTGACAGTTGATACTTTCAACATGTGCCGTTTCATGCAGGACGCTGCCAAATTTCAAGTAATTACTGCTCTCCTGCCAATTCAAATGACCCCAATTCCCCAAAACGTCACATTCCCTCTGTGATATGAGGGTTTCTCTGCAGGATGAAAAGGAAACGACAAACACTGGTGCAGGACTGGAGTGGAGGGAATCTGTGATGCATGAGAATAACTCTCTAACGTATTGTCTTGCTGACAGAAGCACAGTGCTGTGCGGTAAGTGTGTACCTGAAAGTGAGTGTGTTAATGCAGGTGCACAAGCAGATACAAAGGCAGTTTCACTATGAAAGACATGGGTGGAAACAAAAGGTGGAGAGATATAAAAGAACAAAAGGAGGGTAGGCGGAGGTGATGGTGGCACAAAGGCAGAGTTAAGAAACATCTATTGATATGCGACGCGGAGTCAAGATCTCTCCCATCTCATTTTGTTTTCACGACTGATGCAGCATGACATCCTTGGTGACTTGAAACTTGATGAAAACATTTCTGCGATATTGGTAATATTTTCTTCAGTTCTTCAGTGTCCCTTTACCTTTTTTTATTTTTAAAATGTATGACACTGCATTCAATAGCAGTATTAGAAAAGAAAGGCAATTTTGGAAAGTTTATATTGTAGCGATATATGCTATGTACACTTGAAATACATGATTTATGATAGATAAATATCCTACATTATCTCCAGTTTAAAACCACCATGGTACAGCTGTGCTTATTTTAAACACTGATATAGTAAGATAAATATAAAAAGGACAGAAAATTAGAGATAATTCAACAAAGGAAGAATGTTGAAGTGGGTAAAAATACAGAAACTGAAAAAAGAAAGATTTAATAGTGCTATGTAAACCAAAATAGTCCAATCAGAGAAACATATGGTATAAAACAATCTGTTATATTGGATGCGAAGCACCAACAGCAGCTCTGGCCAGAGGAGTTGTGGTTCACTGACACCCACTAAAATCAAATAATAATCAAAATTAAGTTTATTATTTGAAAGCTGCTTTTGCCTTTTTATTGGCAAACATCTATTGAAGGCAAACGTGTCTATTTCCATCTAAAAATATTCCCTTTGTGTTACAGTCTTTGGTGCCCTGTGGAGTATTTGATCCCCTGTAGTGCTGTGGGGATTGTTTTTAATGGGCAGGTCCCTGTTTTCTTTGTTTTTCATTCATTCACACAAGTATGTGGTGACCAACACAACCTCATAATTAAATGACTGTATAAGTCTAAAATTCACCTGTAATGTAACTATAGGTCATTTCTGCCGGCCTGAATTTTAGATGTGTCGTTTTAGACTGTCGTTTCTCTTGAGGATGGGCTGTTGGCAACATAACCCATTCCTGCCAGTGGTTTCATGCTGATCTACTTATATATAAATAAATATGCCATAACAGGGGAAACAGCTACCGGGAGAGTCAGAGAGGGTCTTTACGGGCCCACACAGTCCTTGGAAGATGTCTATTCAGCCACATTAGGTGACCTGCGTGGGTGCAGTGAGAGTAAATCCAACAAGCGTTTAGTTAATAACATGTAACTGTTTGCTTTACTGAGCTTCTCTCTGGACATAACCTTACTCTGCTTCAGAAGCTCTAACAATCAGATCATCATTTGAATTCACTTTATTGTTTTGTGGGCTGGCATGAATGATTGAGACAAAGAAGCCAAATTAATGGTTTGGAAAAACAAAGTTCATGTCCTGGTGATGATCAAGAAAAACAGTCACCAGTCGCAACAGAAGCTCAATGTTTACTCATACATTTTTCACTCATCCAGAGTTGATTTAGTTCACTGTATGAATTGATCAAACAGCTTCTTTGCGTAATAAGGAAAAAAAAACCAAAACAAAACAAAGACAGACAGACACAAAAGATGAAAGACACTAAACAAGAGCGCAGAGACTGATCAAGACAGCGAGAGAATGTGACTAACAAAGTTGTCAATCACATGGCTGGCGTTGCCATAGGAACAGGTGAAATCATTTCATTGTTTCCATGCAAATCTCCCCCGGTGCCCATGACTTCATGTATTAGTTGTACTGATTTGTTAGTTTGTCAGCTTAATTCATTAATTGAGCTAATTAAGCAGGAAATTCAATATGAATTAGTGTAATCGTAGTTTTCTGTGTGCACACGTCGCCGCTGAACAAAGATTTATGGGTCTGGGTGTGACTGAAGGGCATACACACCTGTACTCGTGTGTTTTTTTTGTGTTTACGTCTTGTGTGTGTGTGTGTGTGTGTGTGTGTGTATTAGTCTGACACCCATCTGTGTTGTTTCAGTCGAACAAATCTCACAGGTCATCGGTGGAGCGGAATGCTATTTATATCTTTCATTATCCGCTCTCTCTTTTTCACATCTCTCCTTCATATCTATTGTCTCTCGCCCTCTCTGACCTCATATTTCCCTCTTCACTGATCCCACCTGTTCTGGCTCTCTCCTCTTTCCCAGTCTCTCTCCTAAACCTGTTTCTTTGTACTTGTCAGCTTTCTGTCAAATTCATACTTTTTTCCTCTCCTTTACTCACTGTGACCATTTCTTCATATTTCTTTTTTTTCTGTCCTTTCTTGCTTCTATCTCATGTACTTTGAAATCACCCTCACCTCCTCCATACTTCAAACTTTCATTCAGCGGCTATTCACAGTGGGAACCTTGAAGCCGCACACCTGTCTATGTACATATGATACCAAACAAGCACACAAAACGACAACCGCCGCCACCATCCAGCTGCCACCAGCCTGCACCCATTCACACACGTACAGTAAACATCTGCTACTTACTCTGTGATTTCTTCGGTGACCGTGTGTTCAACTTGGAGTCGGGAGTTGACTTCAATGAAGTAGTGTTTGCCGTGTTTATCCACCAAGAACTCCACGGTACCTGCATTCTCGTAGCCCACCTGCGGCAAAAAAAAACATGGCAAGAAAGCAGTTTTATTACTCTGACTTGTACAAGTAATATTAGGTGTGTAAACAAGAAGGAGCACTCACTCATCTTAATAAGCCCAAACCCAGAGAACAAGAACTCCTGTCCTCTGTCCATGCAAATATGACAACACAAAATGAGGAAAGAATAAGCTTCATATTTTATTTCTATAGAGATGGGGGGGGGGGGTATTTTTCATCATTTTCCTTGTAATACAATAATTACATCATTAATCAAGGGGGATTTATTAAAAGCTCATCATCATAAAAGTCCACTTTCCCTCACTACCTTTCAGCTACGACACTGCAATCATAATCAGTGTCAGGTACGATAAATGTACAAGAATTAGTCTCAGAGTTCAAGAGACGTTAATATGCCCTCTAAACTACACCACTCAACCAAACATGCTACAAGGATGACTGGGCCTCACATATTTACACATTAACAGCACAAGATAATCAGCTTTATGTATGTATTGCTCCGTATACATTACATATGCGACCCCCCCTTTCCTCATTAAACTTACATTGATACACAATGATTTGCATAAGCAAATACAGCTTGCAGGATTACTTTTTAAATTTAACATAAGAAAAACTATTATCAAGAAACTATTATTTTAAATACTGTATCTGCAAAACTGTGTGACAACATAAGCAATATAAATTTATATTTAACACAAACCACAATCTCTCCTTAAGTGTTTAATTAGCCTAAACTTAGCAAAAAGGTGGTACATGAGACATTAAACCCGTTTTTTGTTTGTTTGTTTGTGTTTGTTTTGTCAAAGTCCCGTGCTTTGTATGCCTAATCATCCACCCTGACTTCCTCCCTACAACTTTTTGTAGTATAACAATCTCATACCTTCCTGTATTGGAAAAATGTTGCCAGTGAAGCAATTACATTTCCTCCAAAACATATGTGGCCAGGCCAGCTAACCATAAATAATGTTGGGGTTTTTTTTGTTTTTTTGTTTTTGTACGAAACTGGGTTATTATATACGGAACAGTTGCCAGCAGTGAGTGTTGCGGTGGCAGACATAATGCACTGGGGACACTGGTTCAGTGGACCACAAGGAAGTAATGCTGACTGGAATAAGATGGAAAACTACTGAGCGCTTGACAGCAAAGCATAGTTCCTAACACCTCTCACTGTATATGTATGGAGGCACGTGGATCATTACTGTTGTTACAGACTGAATCATCTCTTGATTGGATATCGCTTACTTGAACAACGCTCAAAAGCTTCTAAAAAAGGTACAAAACCATGTCTTTGGTGTAGGACTTCCATTTCGTCTGCCAAAACATGTTTCTCTTCTTGGAACGGAAATTTCTTCATTTTAAATCCGCACTGCAGCATGCAAATATAGCATTAAAAAACAATGCACGGCTCTTAAAACATAAAAAAAAACATTTCAATAACTACTTTTATGGCTTATTCTTCATTTACCACACAATGAAGAATAATCCAATCTCTGGTAACCTCTTCAGAGATGGTTTTCTTTTGACTCAGTATATTCCTTTCAGTTTTAATTAGACATGTTCATCATGTACCAATGACTGAACATTTCCATTTAGATTTTAGTGTCCATTTTAACTTTTAATTATGCCAGTTACAGTGGCAGCATTTTTCACTATATTTCTTTTTTTTTCACCCATACAGAGCTGTTCTATGTGTTGTGATGCGTCTCTTTGGTGGGCAATTCAAAATCTTAATTTTTAAAGTCTAAATTTAAAAAGACAAATCTCAACATATATTCATGTAGTGTAAATTATTATGCTTTGCTAAGATTCCATCACCCTGAATAGACTGTTCTGCATTTTTCTGTTACATTTTTTTTATTGTAGTTGTAGTTGAACATGCCTCCATTCAGCACAAAACATGTTAACTGTGAGGCAAATGTCAGCATACCAACACCAGCGCTTTCCACACTCATCCTCCAAAACTCTGCTTGGGTAGTTTCAGCCTCAGCTTGATTTTTGTCCAGTGGGAGCTGCAAGCAGATTGTAATTGCTATATAAATGCTATATAAAAAAAGTTTATTATTATTATCATTATAATTTTGAGAGTAGACTGGTATCCTCAAATTACACTGATGATTTGAGCAAAGCAACCTGATTGGTGTTCCCACCACTTTCACCAATTTAACCAATCAGGGCAGTTTATTCCTAGTTCCTCAGATCGGATCAAGCAACATCACTGATTATTCCTATAATCAAAGCTTTGCCATATTATGAAGCGTACTCCCCACTTTGAGTGAAGGATATGAGGATATGAGGGCTATGAGCAATCAAATATCCAAAACAATCTAATTTCTCCCAGAATGCACAGCTGTGAAAACCCAAGAAAAGGCAACAGCACCACCTACATGTATAGAAATCTTTCTTGAGCTGACATTTTTGTGTATTTACTTTGTTCTTTCCTTCCTTGCAGTCCATTTTGGTGGCGATCAGAATGGGTGAACAAAGTGGGAGGATGTGAATGATCTAGAGCAATTCCATCACTCTCGTCTTCAAACAGAAAAACACATGTTTAGTCCTTATTTGTTAAACCGGCCTAGTGCCTTTAGGGTTGCTTTGATTTCCTACATCTGGTGAGCATCAATGTCAAGACAATCAAACGGGCAGAGGCAAAGAGAGGGAAGGATTGCAGATATAAAGATGGCCCTAAGCTAAAACTGCAGCAATTAGAATTTGGCAACTCAAGAAACACAAACCTCCCTAAATAAGCTCAAAGATGTTTTGGAGATGTAGTTACAGAAAGAGAAAGTATGCATTCATAACACTCAAATACTGTCTTTTTTCATCAGAGAAAACCAACACCTACAACTACTTATTACGTCCACAACTAGTAGAATCAAGTTTGTGTGAAGAAATCTCATCTCGGGAGGAAATCAGACCAAGATCAAGTACACACACCTCCACATGGAGCAAGTAATTTTCACTGCACCTTGTAAAACATCATCTTTGTAAAATTATTCTGACACACAGTAAGCAGTTTTTTTCTTTTGAGAGAAATTAGTCCCATTTATGGCACCTGCAGCTCCCCACAGGTTTTACCGGGAGACTCATTAAAAAGGATCACACACACACACCTCAACAGACAATCTAACACACATGCAAACTTCAATAAACCAAAACATACACACCGGGATATGAGAGTGTACATACAAAGACGGAAAACCTACTGACACCAAACACCCACACGCTCAATAGTTCTGCAGCTTTGTTCTTTTTTGTTAAAACAGAGTCTGGCAGAAATTTAACAATTTAAATGCTTCTTTGTGTGTGTGTGTATGTACGCATCACGTGTGACCTCCTATTACCCAGCTGCTGGGATGATTAATACAGAACCCATGAGTTCAAGTGAAACAGCCAGGAATCACACGGCCTCATACACATGGAAAGGGCAAATCTGTATGCATGTGTCTATATGTTCACACATACACAAACACACACACACACACACTATACATACAAGCACACACATACGCTGGCTGTGTGGGCTTAAAGCTAGGCTACTCCCTTGTGTGCACACACCAAATGCTAATTTTCAGCTCAAGTCACCTTTCTCTTAACCTTCTCTGTATGCAGCCAAATTTTTCACTGCGCGCTAGTGTGTGTGTGTGTGTGTGTGTGTGTGCGCCTACGTTTGTGTGTAGGTACCTTCTGTACAGCCTGCAACAGTGATGACAAATGCATATGGGTAGTGCTCAAGGCCTCATTGATAAATTCTAACAGTGAAAGGCAGTACCACAGTAGAAGACACACTTCAGCCTTTACACACACACACACACACACACACAGTGTATACACAGGGACATGAATGCACAAATATCTCTGCAGACTTTCAAGCACAAACAAATTCACAGACATGTGTCACTCCATATTGCACTCTTATACACACTGAGTCATTGAGTGAAGTAGCAGCCAGTTTAACAGATTGAGTGGTCACTGTTTTATAAGGTCTGACAGGCAAGTCAATGGGCTGTACTAGCACAAGGAGAGGTCAGTGGGGTGCCACATGCTCTATTTAAATAGCATTTTTTAAAAAGCATAATGTATTTTCACACAATTAGCTCCCTGCTGCTGACGCACCCTGTGTATGATTGTGCTTAAAATCAACCCTGGACTGATGTATGCACGCTGTAAATATATAGCTTAGAATAAAAAGTGACAGAGACAGATAGCTGGTATTCATGGAGGGCGAGAAAGTGAAACAAAATGCATGTCTCTCTATATAAAGCAAGGAATTTCTGTCTGTATGTTAGTCCTTCGCATATCTCAAGAACCATTCATCCTTTCTACTTCGTACCTGGCGGGTGGATTGCTGGGGATTCAAGGAAGTCTACATGTGAGGCGTTTAGAGAGCATCAGTACAATGTATTGTCTACTGATAGTCTGCATGACAGGCATTTCAGGGATGGGCACTGTTCTCTCTAGGTGCTAAGAAGTCACCCCGTTCCCAACAGGCATGTTTTGAACGGGCACTGCACTAGTTAAGAACAATTCATAAGTAGTGAGAGAAAAATGGGTGAGTTCAGATGAGATGGATGGAGGAAGGGAAGGAGTTAAAGAAAGACTGATTGATGGATCAAATGGAGGACAGAAACAAGGAATTAAAGTGTTCAGTGGGAGTGGAGGGAGAGGACAACGAGATGTGGAAAGTGAAAGAGTGGATTAGATTAGTAATCAGGGAGGAGAAGAAAAGCAGAGAGCTTCAATGATGGCAGGACTGTCACTCTCCTTGGATTCTCTCTCTCCAAGCACTTCAGCTTAAGACCATTTGCAATGTTGGTACAGGATGTCAAAATTCGAATTCAATGAGCACTCTTGACAGATCTGTTTTGTTTTGTTTTTTTCCTTTCCTCGCTCCACAGCTCCTCACTGTGCCAGGAAATTTCTCAGAGTTCACTTTAGTGGGAAAAATGTTGGGTGAAAATCATTTATCATCAAGATGGAGTGAAGCAGATACGGCATAAAAACCCAGATTGCAAAAAGCGTTCATTTTTTTTCCCCCCCAAACACAAAGGATCTGATGAAAAATTTCCTGTGATGTCCAGCAGTCTCCTTCAGCCACTATGTGTGAGTACACAGAATAGCCTGCAATCCTCCGGGCTAAGACACCTTGTTGATCTCAGAGAGGAGGATGGCAAAATTTGTTGAAGCTAAAAGGTGAGCCACAAGCTAGGACATAACCACTTAGTACATAAGTGGTGCGTGTGCGGTACAAGATTCTTGAGACAAACAATTTGTTATAACTAAAGAGTGACTGAGCACACAATCACAAGCGTTTCCCCTATCAACTGAGAACAAAGCCAAGCTGTGGTGATAAAACAATCACCAACATTGTATGACTCAGGGGTTGTTTTAACTTCAGTAACAAAAAAAATGCAAAATATATCAATTAATGACCATTTTTTTCCATGACTAAGACAAATTGCTGACAGGACAGACTTTGTTAAACAAAAAATGTGACAAAATCTCTCTATAATGTTGACAAGAAAAAGCTGATTACATTGTTATTACACTGTGAAATTCTTGACTACTAGAAGTGCTATGAAGCAAAGTTTTTAAGAGTGGTCCCAATTTTGTTCTATCTCATGCACACGAGGACCAGAAACATACACAATCCTGCCGATGGTTTTAAGCTATTCTGTCAATCAACAGTTGGTGGAGGCAACGTGCCAAGAAACTCTTTTCTAAAAAAGCCCCTTAGGAATATGTTTCAGTTGTGAAGGAGTCCTGTGGAAGTTATTAATACTTGTATTTATATTAAGCAGGTATTGTGCAGGACTGTAGGAATGCAGCAATGCACCAAAAAAGACATTGAAGATGATGATGCTAGAAAGCAAACATGTACAGTATGTAAACAATGTAGGCCTCAAATTCAACCAAAAATCTGCTCTACAAATGTTGAGGGAATTGAGGAAGGAAATGTATTCAACATTTTCGTCCTGAAGGATGTACTCTGTGCATTTTGGTGAAAAAGCAGTGAGTTCAAATTCATTCTAACCTGGAAGAGGTTTGCTTAAGTTTGACTAAAATGTCAAATGTTTACGTCTTCCAAAGCTACTGTACTTCATAGTTATATTTGAAAAAGACTAAAAACAAATGTGAAAAAATAAGGATGAAGTTGCGTAAACATAACTAAACCCCACATGGACTTTTGATCTTGACTACCCTGTAGTATTTTCGGTTGTTGCTGACAGCAAAATCAGAACTGCGCTTATCTTAAATACGTGAGTCCTTACTGCCTTTGAGAACAGGAAGGTAGCGGCAGTAAGCCGATGTGGGGAGTGTTCTCTTTCTTTTCTCTTTCTTAGAGACAAATGCTGTTGCTGACCCACGCATCCTTCATGGCCAAAGTCCCTTCAAACAATTATTTCCAAGAGGATGATTATGACACGGCAGGTAGAGTCTTGAGATGACTCAGTAGCCCATGCATTCTCAGCACCTCTGAGACGCACTGGGGACACTGACACTGGAAGGTACACAGTGTCCCCAGAATGAGGTGGAATGGGATGTTGGTGGCCTTACTGGGCTGGCAAAGATGTTGCAGGAACTCAGTGATGCAATTTAGTCTGCACGGATGGCAGCAGTCTGCAGGGACTAAATGGCATCACAGTGGAAACTTTCTAGCAGTCAAGAAATTGCAGGTTTTCTGAAAGCTCGGCAGAAGGCCTTTTAATATATCCCTGAACCCAGCAACTTGATATGTTCTTTTTTAGTATAGTTTTAGTTGATTTTAGAAAAATATAATTTTCAGACTCAGTGTAGTTAAAAGTATAGGGATGGAGTACAGTGCAGTTTCCAAGCGTTTATGCAGTAGTTCATTGCTGAGGGCTAGTTTACAATTGTCTTTTGTACCCCTGAAAAGATTTAGGCTGGCAGTTTTGAGAAGCGCTCATACGATCCTTTGTTTGCATGAGTATTTTGTGTGTGCGTAGTCATGTTTTCTGCTGGCACTGCACATTGTCTAATCTTCTTTGCTTTAAGTAGAGTGATGCTTGAGATGGAAGTTGTACTGACTCTTAAGTGTAGCAGTATTACCAATGGGATCCCTTTTGGCTTTTGGAGCCACAGTATCTTTGATTCAGCAATTTGTGATTAGCCTTAATGGGTCTATGCTGCTTTCAGTGAAATGGCCATTGTCCTGCTTCTTATCATCATTCAATACTCTATGACTGAGCTGCTTATTCTTGAGAGCAAATGTGGGACCACTGATGACCTACTTCTAACTTTGCATCATGCTCTTTTCATTTTTACTAACTGTGTTCCACCCCCATTTATTTTAATCATACAAATGCAGTGGCATCATTTCATGGGCTCTCTTGAAACATGAAACACGCAGCATCCCCATTCCCCATGAGGTGGAGTTTCTATCACCAAGGTGTGCACAGGTGTACCGCATACTGGCAATTATTAGACTACTGTTTGTTCTTTCCTGGCAAATATTTGTTCAGTTTTCTCTGATGAAGTCTGCATAAATCTGAGACTGCAGAACTGTCTATATTCTGTGTGGAGCCTTATCTGTCTTTTAGGACCTTACTGCAGTTTCATTCCTGCAAGGACACACTGGCAAAGAATCCTAACAGATGAGAGTTTGCAGTAAGCATAACAATCCTTTTTGTCTTTGAACTCAAAGCACAGAAACAAGTACAACAGAGTCCTGGCTTGGATTAGTCATGGAGAGATGGAATAGAGGAACTTTTAAGATTGTTTTTTTTTTTGTTTTTTTTTTTACACACATTTTCAATTAAACTAAGCCCACAACACTGCCTGTGAAAGGTGAAATTTCAAACAAATAGCACCAAACACGCAAACATAGACACACTCCCAGCGGTCATCAAGTTTACAGTCTCACTACTCTTTCACGCTCTGAAAAAGGAGATTTCCTCTGCAAGGTTGTTGCTGCCAGATCGCTGTCACTACATGCAAATCCTGGGAGGTACAACAATATCGATGAGTCTCTGCGCACCACCCAAATAGCCTTCCGATTAGTCCAAACCCCCTTCCGTCCCCGTCACCACCCTACGTCCACCTGCCAGAGAGCAGTGCATGCTGGGTCATGAAATACCCAGGGGCAGTCAGAGTAATGCGGTACATGCTCCTCAGCTTTATGTGTGATGTGCATTACGCAACACAGGGAACAAAACAAATCAATCGCACAATCGATGGTACTGACCTGTTAAATGGCTATGTCTGGTAACATTAGTGTGTGTGCTTGTGTGTATGTGTTTAGTGCAGTCCGGCTTGTCAATTTACTGCAGGGTGACATTCAGAACCAGTGGACTGACACAAGTGGTTTAAAAAACAAGTCTGTCGCTTAACTTAAATTGTTTTGAACACATAATCGATGCTATAGCTATTATGAAGCTGCATGCGAGAACAAACAATATGTGACTTTGTGCTGGTGTACAGTGGACTTCATCGTGTTGGTTTTACATAATTTCTTGTCTTTTAAAAATTAAATTATTTCGATTTTTAGAAGGTTTGCTACAGTTAAATAAAACTGAAAAACTAACCTTTTAAGATGAAGAAAATTAACATTTTGATGAGGATACAGCAGAATTTCTCAAGAAAATTGTGTAGTCGAGGTGCTCTTTTTTCCCCTAAAGATTATATATTATAGTTAATGATTTATTTGATAAATTCATAAAAAATATTATGATGCTAGCGGAGGTGGTCTTTGCTTCAAGGCGAGGTGGCCCACCTCTGCTATAAAACTGCATGAAACCTGGTTCAGGAGCTTACATCCCTGCTGATCCATGACATGTTGAACCACTTAAGTTAAGTCCGAGATAAGTACAAGGTGGGTCCGAGTTGAGTCCAAAGCTGCCAAAAACTAAGTCTCCTAAAGACCTGGGCGGCTGTGCCTCAAGAGGTAAAGTGGGTCGTCCACTAGTCGCAGGGCTGGAAGTTCAATCCGCGGCTCCTCCTGTCCATGTCTCAAAGCGTCCTTGAGCAAATGATCCACAAGTTGCTCCTTAGTGTGTATGAATGGCTGAATAAGAGGCAAAAATTGTAAAGTGCTTTGTATATGAGTGCAGTCCATTTACCAAGCTTTAGCTAGGGTTTAACCAATACCCCTTCAATCTTTTCATCCTGTTATTTGGGAGTTAACTATCATTTAACCTTAAGAATCACTCAATCCCCTGTGTTTAAAACATACAGCCACTACACTGCATTTTGTCTGGTATGCCATCAGCTCAGTCTTAGTAGGAAATTTGTGGGTTGCTTTACAACACCATACTGGAAGAGGGTACATTCTTCTCTCAAAGTAAAATATGCTAAGGCAGAGCTTCTGGCATTGCCAAAGGGTTGAATGAGAAAAGCACAGATGGAGAAAAAAAAATATATCCCTACATCTTAATTTCTGTAAATCCAAAGAGAAAACTGCACACATAGTGACAACAGGGTGAGGAAGAAGGGAGCAAGTGCTAGCATCTTTATGACAACAATAGAGCTGATGGCAAATGTGGCCTTCATTTTGGAAACCGTAGCACTGCTATGAAATAGAGGCTGATGATATTTTTCTTATGTTTCTCTTTGTTGTATAATACACAAGGGTATCACAAAATAAAAATGAAAAGCTGTTTAAAGGTGCTACACATTGCAACTTTAGAGGCACACAGTCATATCACCCAGCAGTTATAACATAAGCAGATCCTACAGTGGATCTCACTCTACTCTCCTCTCATCTACACATCACTGCTGCTTCTCCCCTTTAACTGCAGCTCTCTCTCTTCCTTTTCTTTCATTTCTTCCCTCTCTTGTGGGGATTGGAGTTAAGCTGGTGCCAAGATTCTCTGTAATCTGATCCAATTCCCTTTCAGACTCACAACACACACAACTCTCATCCGATTCATTGCTGATACGACCACAGAATAACACAAACACACACGCGCGCTCACAAATAGATCAGCTCCATTTCAGTGGTGCCACCTCTCTAATCCTTTTGCTGCAGGGAGCTGCCAAAGCAGCAGCTCACCCACCCGATCACAAAACACACACACACAACTAGAAGACACTGGCACACACATATACAGTGGTGCACACATATCACATACGTGCCTAAAGGCACACACAACCCATGATCATGATGAACACAAGGATGTGTATGCCTACGCACGCACAATCCCATATGCACCCACACGTTCATATTCATCCCAGCTGTAATGGAAGGGAGCTTGACCGGAATCCCTCCACCCATTTACCCATTCATATATTCATCCCTCCATTCCAGCTCTTTTCCAGGATTTAAGACCATCACTTATTTCTATTTTTTCGCCTTCAATCATGCCTGTCCATACTCTCACTTCATCCCTCTGCCTCCGTTATTAAGATTCAGGTCATCCTCCCTCCTTTTCCACTTGTCCTCATGTTGCAGCTTCATTTCTACGCTAAAACATTTGCTGGACAAAAAGAGGACAAAATGGCCGGTCATCAAATTACATACTTCAGGGGAAGTATGAGGGATACAAAGGCTTGCACAGATTTGAATGGGAGGGATAAAACAATAATGAAATTGATACTTCTTACTATTCACATGGGAGAGGTTTTACACAAGAGGGTCCGGTAATTGGAAATTTTACTTATTATGTCATTAATTCTGGTGGAGTATTGAGACGGGATAAGACTCCCTCCTGAATTGATGCCCAAATTAACCCATAAGTGTTTGACGAGCATGATCATTAGTATTACAAAATGTACTAGTAACAGGTTCTCAGTTAGGGAAAATACCCATGTTTTGCTAAAAAAAAAAATTGTTTGCAACTGCAGCCTTATATGATATTTCCATTCTGGGGAATCTACACTCTTCTTCAAGCTGTCAAAAACTACAGCATCCATACAAATGAGGGAGAGGAGAGTGTGCCAAAAATAAGAGAAAACTCTTAATATGACTGACATGTGGTAAGCACTACTGGAAGAAGTCAGGATCTTCTTTCAGTGCAAACATTTACTTCAAAGTGAGGCATCACAGATTGTCTGACAAGACTTTGAAAAACAAGTAAAAATAAATCACAGAAGCTGTAAGTAATAACTCTAATTACAGGACCTCCTCCAGCTCTGATCCAGGGCTAATTACTAGAAGCTGTAGTGCAGCAATACTATTGACTCAAACGGTTTTCCAGCCACCAGTGGCCACACTGAGCTGTCCATTGCTGAGAAGTACTCTGGTAAGAATTTTTAAAAGCAGATTGCCAACTGAAAATAAGTGAGGTCAAGGGGACATCCGTGCCCTGGATCAGGGCCAGACCTCCTCAAGCTTCTCTAGGAAAATTTATTCTGCTCAACTAGTGCTTAAGTTGAACTCCACAAGGAAGTTTCATCATGTTTACCCATCGACTGAGATGTCAGAGGTCAGGCTTAGCAACCACAACTGGTGTGAGACTTAAAGGTGCTATATGTAAGAATTTTAGTAGAATAGTAAAATTAGTAAAGTCGTTTTTTAGTTTATTTTTTTGGCTTAAAACATTCAAACTAACTAAAATCATCAACAGAAGGTGAAAAAAATAAGAGTTTTGACATTGTGAGAGTGGTGGTGATGGTGGGGTGACATGTTTGGGGGAAGGGACCAAAGACCTATGAGAGAGACTTTGCATTTCCTTGTTTCTTAGAATAGAGATGGACACCTCAAATTTCTGTCGATATGCTGCCCCCAATTTGTTTACACTTTAGCAGCCTGGATAAATGCTAACACAAAAGGTCAGAACCAGGTTTCACTTGGAGGGATGCATCTGTACTGATTACACCACCGTAACGCCAAGATGCAAGTACTTACTGGTAGATAAGGATATACACAGTAAACCTGTTAAAAAACCGGCAAATTCTATCAGACTACACCCAAAAAGGTAAAAATCCATATTCCACAAATAAACCACTTCTTTCTGAAGTGAGTTATTGAATTCTCCAGCATCCTCCCTCTGTCCGCTGCTCTCTGATCTCTCCCTTTGCTTCTCTCCCTTCATCTTTTTCCTCTCTTCCTTTACATGGCAAGTCAAAAAGGTTTCTTTTTTTCCCCCCACTGCCATCTCTCCATATGTGGCACTTGTCCTTTGCTCCACTTTCATCACTCTCTTCTTCCTCTCTCTTTACAGTTCTCGAGCCTTCAGAAAATGTGTGTGTGTGTGTCAAGAGTGACCAAGGGCTGAAAGGTCACAGATGGACAGATGGCAAGAGAGCAATGCATGGACAGGGCAGAGAGACAGAACAAAGGACGGAGAGGATGAGGGAAGATAGACAGTGATAGTGGAGCAGATGGCTGGACAACAAACAAACAGTAAAGGAAAAGTGGAGATATATTGAAAGAAACAGATGAATAGAAAATGATCTAGAGCTATAAGCAAAATCAAAGCACCTGTAGATTTAAAGCAGTGGAACCTGTTAATAAGAGGCCTGGGGATGAATAATGACTGAATATGTGATGCAAGAGTGATGAAAGGAAGGGCCACAAGAATCAGAGTGGTTCACAGCCACAAACATACTTTACATGATGTACACAACTCAAGACACACAACTGTTGACAAGGAGAAGTGTGTGGAGCAAAAATGCTCTTTCAGTGATGGATTTTTATTATTCAGACATAGGTGTCTGTGTTACATAAAGACATGACACGACTGGTCACAATGTTCAAGGGACATTTGGCACCTGGTGTGTGAAAGGGAAAGTAGCCATAATCATGTAAGAAGAGTTTTCGGTTTTCTTGCAGACTGCAGGAATGATGGATATTAAAACATATTTTGCCTTTGAAGCATTAAAAACCATTATCAGCACAAGGGACGTTCACTCTCATACATCACTCATAAATGTTATCAATTATTAAATCATTTTTCATAGACAAGTTTTTTGGGCCCCCTGACACAAATAGTCCTTAATACTGGATAACTGCCAGTACCAACTTTAATTCAATACTTACTGTATATTTAGATAAATAACACAGCTGTCATGCACACACCCAAGCTACAACCTGGGGTAGAACCTCATTCATCCCTAGAGTCATTTTTCTGCTAAAGATTTTCAGTGTACAGGGTAAAATTAAATGTTTACATAGCTTTCGGGTCTGACTTGGTCATATTGCTGATGTGACGTTTAAGAAAAAGTGACTTAAGCACATAGAAAGAAATTAAACCAACATTTGAAATTCCACCATCACATTCAGCATGTAACAAGGTGCATGATTGAAAGAGACTAGACAGAGACATAATTTGTCTACTTAAGGGAAACTTCAGGATTTCTCAACCTGGACCATATTTTCCCATCATTTTGTGTCTGAGTGATTAATGGTGACAACAAGTTTTGAAACTGGTCCAGTATTGAGCAAGGGCGCTACAGCTGGCAACCGCTAAAAAGGGCTGCAATGAAATCACACAATATTTTTGCCACTGACAGGCTCAGATTGTTGACAACATTATGGAAAGGACTATACAGAGAAGTAAAACATTTTTCTTTACCTTTCGCTTGATGCAGACTGTTTGTTATTGTGTCTCAACAAGTCTCACTCAAGGAGACAGCTAAATAATCAGCTGAATATTAGGCCACGACTTTGAAAATCTTTTAGATAACACTAAGCTACACTTTCTGTACTCCAACACAACAAACTCTTCCCGGCACTTCTCTCTTCAACGTTTCCAGCATTATTTTCCACTGCTGGGACAAAAAAGTGAGTACATCAAAGAGCTAATCTGCCTAAAACAGTCTGTGTAGTCTTAAAATGGCTACTTTAGACCATTGAAAGCCATTTGAAGGAAATTTAGATGCACTGATGGAGATTTGCAATAAACAATGACTGTGTGCTCCATTTGCATTACTTCTGTGCTTTAAACATCAAGTATTTGTATGACAAACAAACATAATCAGCCATTATTTTATAGCTGCAGACAAACTATTTCAATGTGATTTCCGTATCATGACAAAACATCAAGGATGATGTGGAGGCACATTTTTCCTGCATTGCATTGCTAAAAGATCCTGTGAATCAAAAGTACCTGTAAGCTGTAAGACCATCAGACAGCAGTGTAATGAGAGCTGTACATTGTCTGGAAGGGATGTAACAATGAAGTGCATACACAGACGCTAAAGAGATGAAGAGGGAAAGAAAGATGTGTCTTCTGTGGCTGTATTGATTTAAAATCTGTCTGTATTGCCTTTCCTAACAGAAGTTTACAGGCCATGTATGGACATGTAGTATTGTGGGCTCATAAAATCTGATGTTTACTATCAATTAATTTGAAAAAAAACAAAACAAAAAAAAAAAAAAACACATCAAAGTGCAAAGCGCAGCCATAACTTAAGATGTACTGAAGGAAAGAGACAGAAAGGAAGACTCATCCCAAAATAACACCACAACGGTTCAGAGAAAGTTTCTGTGGGCTGATTCGCTGTCAGTAAGGCAACCCAAACTGTCATGTTTTATGACACCATAACATAAACTGCTATACGGGTATATATGAGTATGTGCGTCTATGCTGCATGGCACTTTATTTTCTCTACTTTTCCTCTACCTCCTTGGCCCTGTAACCTTTAACTGTCCACCTGTGTTTCCAATCTCATCTGCCTTCAAGTTTCTTCTCTCTATTTAATCAGACTCCTACAGAAATCCCAAGTGTTCGACTTTGGCCTTTTATGAAATGTCACTGACAGCACACTTCCACATGTCAAAATGTTTGTTTCACATCCCTGCAACTAAGTCAGAAAGGTCAAAAATAAACAAAGACATTTTTCTTAATGTTTGGAAACAGTAACTCTATAGGGGGGTTATTACCATAAAAAATCTACTGCTCGAAAGGAAAAATGAGGTTATATATTATGGGTTTTGTAGACATGGTCCTTTAGAGTGACTTACAGAACAAATACATTAGGGTGTGTACTGTAGGCCAACTCAGTATAACTCCAAATAACCCAGTCATAAAGACAACTAAAAGGGCCTCTTTCACTTACCTCCAGGGTTACAGCTTCTAAACTTCTAAGTATCTCTACCTTCCATCTCTCATTCCCGCCTTCTCCCTCATCCCTCTGACTCCTGCGATATATGAGACCATAACGTTTTACAAGTGTCTTTCTGATTCTCTACCCCCATTACTACACAAGCCGCCTCTCCATCTCTGTCTGCTCGCCTCGGTTTCTATCCCTCAATCTACTCCTCTTCCCACAGCTCAATCTGCCACCTCTCCATTTCTAAATGAGTGGAGCTCTCATGCTGGTGGGACTGTGTATGACCAATTTCTCCTCAGGTAATGTGCAGCTTTGGCTGCCCTGCAGTACATGTAAGGTTATTAAAGTAATCTGATAATGAAACCTCCATCTCTGTTACATTACAGGTATGTTAAACACACACACACGCATAAAAGGGTCACCAATAATTTCTGGTGAACCATTCTTTGTTAAGAGATCAATTGATTTTGGATGGATTTTGGCACTCTGCATTAAAGTGACACTATGTAACTTTTGGGGGGAAAAAAACACATTCTTTCTCTTACAAATGAAAAGCTGAATTCATAGCCAATAAAACATACATTTGCTCAAGTCCAAACTCGTGATTACATACAAAGTCAATGCAAATTCATCCAGGCAGCTCTGAGTTTTGAGTTCAGTTAGAAGCTGAACTGAACACAAACACACAGACACGGTCGGTATATCCGTTGCTAGCTAGCTTACAGCTAATGTACGGTCAGCATTTTGACTGTATGGGGTGAATAAAGTAACTCGAGGTGAACACACCGTTACACTATCATTTTACAATTCCTGTACTTGCCACTCATTGAAACAGTTAGGATAGGGGTTTGAGAGCATTTTATTGAACCTGAATCCAGAGCGAGGATGTTCAATAACAGATTCATTAGCCAAGGAGCTTATCGAATGCAGATATCTCCTCAAACTGGTACTAAATCTAAAAATTAACCCGACCAAACCTTTCAGCTGACGTAAACTTCCTGAAAAACTTGTTCTTTTAATATCGACCTCATCGTTGTGTCCTGTGCTGAAAACCAGTTTTGACAAAATTACATCATTTCAAAGTAGCCACAGTAAAGATGACATTTTATTATGTCTCTAAAACTCATAACTTTTACATTCAGTAGGGTATAAAATGCTGACACCATTCATATTAAGTTTACAATTGCACTATCCATTATCATTACTTACCCATTATTAATCAATCATCTGAGCAAATTAAAAAAGTTACTGCATCCAGGCATGCTTACCAGTTTGCAAAGTTGAATGAGCAAAAAACAATGGGAAGGAGTTTTGCTGAAAAGTTTAACTTTATATCACATAAAGTGATGAGTGTGTGGTGAATTCAAATAATCACACATACTGTAGGTCAAAATGTCAAGTCAGTCTTATTCTTAGTCTCCCCTTCTCCGTCTATCGTACTGCATCCACTTTTCTCAAATCCCTCCTTTCACATCTTACTTACACTCAACTACATTTTAAGGCTTCCCCTCATCTTCCCCCACTCCTCCCTGTTCTCATACCCGTTTTTTCACCCCATCCATCCTCTCCTACTCTCTGCTCATCCCTCTTCCCAAATCTCTCTTAATAATTGGGCATTATTCCTTGTTTTTGGACTAGTCAGCCCTTCTCTTCCACTCTGCTTTCATTTCTCTCGCTCAGTCCCCTTCCTGCCCTCATTCACCCTTTGCTCTGTCAGCAGTTAATGGAAGCATAATGAGCTTGTTGTCTATGAAATGATGAAAAGGAGGAGTGAGTACAGCTGCCTAATGATCAAAGAGTGCCACATAACACACACTGCTGGACACCGGCGTGCACACACATGCCTGTACACATACAGTATATAAGCGGTGGTGAAACACCCAGCTGTAAACAAAGATAGATTCGTGTTTGCTTATGCACAGAGCTGTGCCCACTGAATCGCAAACACATTTAAATGTATTATCAGTATAGATACAATATTAGTAACTTAGACACAAAATCAGGACAAACACTATTTTTCTTCCTCCTATGCTCTTGCCACTGCTTCCTCACTGCAAGCATACCTCCCTCCTCCTCCCCTCTCTCCATCTCACTCTCAATCCCTCGCCCTCCCTTTTCTCCCTCTTTCACTCTCTCACTCTTTCCAAATGTAGTCAGGGCAGAAATGGGTTTTCTACTTCATAAGACTGCAGTTGTGTGCATGCGCCCGCACGCTGCTCAGTGTATGTGCGTGCGTGTATCAGACTAAGATTTGGCTGTAGTCTGTGTGACGACACCCACACTGCAGCATTTGACACAGCCAGAGGGAGGGAGAGAGAGGGAGAGAGGGGGAGAGAGAGAGACAGAGAGAGAGAGAGGGAGAGAGAGAAACACAGGGGAAGAAAAGATGACAAGAGTGGAGGAAAAAAAAAGTAAGAGAAATGATTGTTTGTGTGTTTGTTCCTAATTATGTATGTGTGATGTGCATGTGTGTGTGTGCCTTGCTTCAACCCATTTCCATGTAAGAATGTGTATGTTATGTTATGTGTCACTCCAAATTTGTGTCAGCATAATGTATCCTGTACAGTATGCATGTGTTCGTTTGTGTCCTGCACTGAATGTATGTGATTGTGGGGTAGTTGTGTGAATACATGTTTGTATTTGCATCAGTTTTTTATATATATATATATATAGCTATTGACAATGAAGCCCGTTTCGCCACTGCCAGCCGCAACGTTCTCACTCAATACTGGACCAGTTCTCAAAAATTGTTGTCCCTCTTAGTCACTTAGACACAAAAAGATGGGAAAATAGGGTCCAGATTGAAAATACCAAAGTTTCCCTTTAAGACAGAAAGGTAAAGATGTGGTAATAGAAAGACAAAAGGAGAAGGAGGTAAAGTTGACTTAAGTCTTGTACCCATTATCTCAAGCACATAATCAGGGAGCTACACTAAATAGGGAAAACTGCTGATGCCAGTGAGTCTGTTGGTGCATGTTTATGTGTATGTGTCCACTTCTGTTTCATTAACAGCTCTTGCTTTCTTATACAAGTTAAAAGGAGAGGTAATGGAGGAGAGAGAGCGAAAGTGATGACGAGCAAAAACATCTCTCATTGTTCTCTTCAATGCAATACAAGCGTTTCTCTTTCATTCTGTATCCATAGCTTTGACCAAACTGGCCGATGTAGTTGAAAGAATACTCACTCAGTCCTCATACTTTGTGTGAAGGAACAGAGAGAAAGTGTTCCTGCGTACCGCTCGTTCAGTCAAAAGACTCAGAAACTTTTCCAGTCTTTCCAATTTAATTTCCCCATAGGCAAATTTTCTTTCTTTTATTTCTCCTCGTCAGAGAAATTGCACTTTTTACAGCATACAGCGGCACATTATGGCTGCAATTCTTCTGTCTGCGTTAGAAGATTTGTTTGCATATTTTGATACCCATTTCTTCCTTTAATCCTCAGAGGAAAGAGCAGGCAGTTAGCAGGACAGTTATGCACTACAGATATATACAGTACTGTACATCATGAGGATGTGCTAAATGAGGAGTAATGTAGCGCAAGCTCGTCAGTGTTGCAAAATGAGGCCTGACGGGGAATCAACACCCCAACATGATGCTGAGGATTTCATTACAAGCTGAAGTGTAATTTACAAGCTTTTGCCAAAAAGTAGCCCAGTACGCCTGTCAGTGTCAGGGACTAATGTCTTTTTGGCGGAAGCCGTCACTCGTTAATTCAATTAGACATGAACAAAATGGACTGGACTTCCTGACTGCAGAGTTTAATGTCAAACAGTGAGTCACTGTGCTCGAACAGCAGCCTCAGAATGTTAAACTTATTGGTCCTCATTCACAAACAGTTCGTACGTTCAAATCTATGCTTAAACCGTGCATACAAACATTTTAAGCTGAATCCAGGATTCATCAATATGTTCTTACCTTAATTTGTTCATACTCTGAAAACAAATTAAGAACTGCCTTAGCCCATGCATATGCACAACTCATGAACGTCCCATGGTCTTAAAAAATGATGTAGTCAATATTTATTCACTGTAAACAGTGTATTAGAACCACAATTCAAAGATGATTGGACCTAAATATACAACAGTTAAAGTGTGAAATTGCTAATAATACACAATTTACAATGGCAATTTCCTTATTGGAATGTGACAGCATCAGATTTGGCCATGATATATGCAGCTGGTTAACCAGCAGCCTGTTCAGTGTCCTCACAGCCTGATAGTTCAGTAGCGGTACAGGGAGGGACGCTCTACTTTACCTCTACAGCCTGTTGTTGACAGAGATGAAACACGATGCACAGCTGGAGCAGCAGTAGAGATTTATTTAGATCAATTCCACAGACCTACACTTTTACCATTTTTATTTTGTTACAGACGTACTGTGTGGTAGTGATGCAACAGGCTATATACAGGATTCCCAATCGCGCTCCAAACGGTTGTGCCAATGATATGTTTACCAGCTAAATCTGCCTTTTCTGGCTTCTGCTTCTGAAACTATTGTTTGCATTTCACCAGCAGTAAAGTTTTTCTACATATTTACCATCATGGCCTTCTTCGCAAAGAGTAACAGCTCTCTCCGCTGCTGCACTGCTCCAACAGAGTTTTCCTTATATAGACAAATGGGGGCGTGGTAGCATGCTAATTACTGATAGCAGGCATGCACCTGTCAATTTAGAATGATTCTGATTCACTAACGTACGCAAGGTGGTAAGAACAAAATTGGCCGGTGCACAATCAGACGGTAATTTTGCATACGCACTTATTTTGTGCACAAATTAAGAACATTTCTACACACATATTAGTTAACGAAGCCCATTCAGTGAAACTATGTACCTAAAGGGCCAGTTTGTGCTTTATCTAAATAAAAAAAGATAAGCTGGACTACAACCATACAAAATTAATATCTATGGCTAACATCTGAGGTTAAAGTGTAGCGTTAGAGAAGGAAAAACAAAACAAATTCCATGAAAATTGCCACCAAGTCTCTCACCAGCGATACAAAGTGCTGTGCTACCCTAATAAATTCTAAATATCAGGATTCTCCCACTTTTCTAACCAAACATTAAGTGTTAGTGTCAGTAACTGAAGAACCAGGTGTCACTAGTTAGTTAATTAATAATCAATACACTGCAGTGTTGCACTATTGTAATTGTTCATCTTTAAAATGTGTTGCGTCGGGGTATTGCCAGCATAGTATAGTCATGGACATTACATTTGTGTTCCACTGTAGGAACAAAAATTCACATGTAAGACGATTAATATAGTGCACTGCATGGTTAATAGAGTGATTTCAGACTCTGTTTTGTTTGGGTTTCTATGTTGCATTCCATTTATCAAAACTATAATTACAATAGTGCAAAACTAAATAGCTAGTCGAAACAAATATTGCAGAAACACAGCAAAATAGACCTTTTCACAGCAGACGTTTGACTTGTCATAGCAGGAAAGGCACAGGTGGAACTAATAACATTAACGATGGCTCTGTTCCATTAAGCGTCCCAGTAAGCCATGCCAGCCAGCACGCACAATACCAGAGGCCTCAAACTGGCAGTTCTTTATTGAAATATTGACATTGCAAAATGTCAATAAGCAAGTTATTTTCCCTGTTTTAAGCACTGGTCTTTTTATAAGTGAGACGTTTTGATTGCTAGTTTTGATCTAACCTATATAAATTGCATAAGGTGCATATTATTTTCTTTCATCACCATTTCAAAATCACTTTGCCACAGTGCTTTAACACAATGCAAGTGATTCAAATCATTTAATTCTAAAGATTCTTGAGTGTAATCAAAATAATGACCAGCTTCTAAAGTGCTGGTTCATTTTGCAGTTTGAGTAGCTATCCTGCTTCTATAACCACTGCTCAACCACTGCTCTCACCATTTATTATTCATAGGCATGCACTTTTCACCCTTCTTTAGTGTTATTACTGTGCATTGTGATAAAAACAGTGCCAAAGTTTCTTTGCTGCTCTCTCCCACCGTTTTCCCTTCTATCTTATTATCTATCATCCACTGCATCCCTCCATCCTTCCACCTTTCCCTTGGCTCTAATTTTAGAAAGCACAGTTGGCTTGGGTTTCCCCCCCTAGCTGGCAGAAAGAATCAATACCTTCTCTCTTTTTTCTTTCCCTCACTTCCTCTTGTCTTAGACCCTGCATCTTCCGACCACCTCACCTCGTCTCTGTATAGTCTTCAGTTGTTCTGTTTCCTCTTTTCATTTATGGCAGGTTTGTTGTCTTCTTTTATCTTCCCGGTATCCTCCTCCCTCCATCTCTTTCCCTCTCTTTGCACATTCTTTAACATCTGTTTCCTTCTCACCCTCTGAGCCATCCCTCCATCTTTGTCTCCTTTCTTGACAGTCTCAGATCGCTGACTTTCCCATCTGAGGGATTCTATTCCCCAAAAGCTTTATATGCCCTTCTTAAATCCAAGCACACATCTATATACACTCATAGTCAGCAATAAAAAAAAAGCACTGTCCATTTCAATATCACACCAGCTCCTGGGCTTACATTTACAAATCCACTAGTGCAGTGCCCGTTCAAAACGTGCCTGTTCGGAACGGGCTGATTGCTTTGCCTCTGGTATCGCTGCTTGCCGCTTTCTCAAGAACCACTCAAACAAACAACTTCAAAAATCGACACTGCACTTCCGTGGGTCCTCAGCAATACACCCGCCTGTGAAGTCAATCGAATGGGACATACATACATATACACAGACAGACACTCCTTCCATTTTAGTTAGTTTCATTGAGGTGAAATTGTCCTAAAATAAGATTGTGTGATTCTTATGTCTGTCATGTGCTTTCTGTATCGGCCATTGTGTGTCACTTCAGGCATGTTCATGTTCTCTCTGCAGTTTCCGGCCTCTGTGTGTCACTTCAGGCAGGCTTGTGTTCTTTCTGCAGTTTCCAGCCGCTGTGTGTCGCTTCAGGAGGGGTCGTGTTCTCTCTCAGCGGTTTCCGGCTGCTGTGTGTCACTTCAGGCGCTCATCCAAAAAAAACTTCACACTCGACACTGCACTTCCCTAGGTCCTCAGCAATACACCCGCCAGGTGTGAAGTTGATCAGATGATCGGTTGTTGAGAAAAATCAAAGGACAGACAGGAAGACTCCTTTAGCTGCTTTATGTTGCAGCTATACATCTGCACAGCTGCCATATTGGAGATCAAGATCCGCTAGTAAACAAATGCAGCGCTGGTATTTACACCGGTATTGGCGGCCACCAGATTGGACAGATCAAGATCCACTAAATGTTTTCTTTTTATGATATCTTTAACATCTCATCTAAGCAACTTCCCACTCAACACTGCACTTCCTTTAGTCCTAAACAATAAACCTGCCAAGTGTGAAGTAGATCGGATGAATGGTTGTCGAGAAAAGCGAAGAACAGACACACAGACGGAGACTCCTTCCTTTACAGTTAGATGTATTTCACACAGGCATGAGGATTATGCAGGCAAGAGGATACGGGCCACGGATGCTCAAAATAGCATCCATCCAATCATAAGTGCCAATGTCCCCCTGACATGCAAGACTCCTGCACTACTTTATGCCTCCTACATTACACACACAGCACAGCGGGATCCATCTTTGCTTTCTGCAGACAATGGAGCACATTGCACACTCACATGGATGCTGACCAAACAGAAGGAAATGGAAAAGGGAGGAATGAAGAAAAGAGGAGAGGAGAGATTGGAAGCAGAAGAGAAAGAGAGGAAGAGAAACGAAATGGGAAGAATGCCACTATTACATACTTGTAAACAGATTTTACTAATAAATATTAGTTTGTGTTCACAGCTGTCATCTATAAAACTAAATTTTTGATTAGTTTCATCAATGTTTCTCTGTCTGCCTTGTGCTCCCTTCACACCACTCATCAAACAATGTGGGCGATACTGTGACATTGTATTTCTAGGGCTCCGTTTTCAGAGCTTACAGACTAGGCATTTATACCAGCTTTCATGACTGGTTATAGACTGAATAACTACTGCATTGCACCCACAGAGAGGAGCAAAATTGGTTTATTTATATGTAAATGATAGAGCTATATATTGGGACATTTCGATTAAATTCAATTAGCTAAGAGTCTTAAAGTACTTTGAGATAGAGAGCTGCTGCTGCCGCCCTGCAACATCTTAGCAGCAGGGCGCTTGAAGCTGATGCTGCTCCAACACCGTTTCTTTTGATTGATCTGTCTGTTCTCTGCTGGTGAAGAGGTGTATGATTCAAGAAACTTAGATACTATTAAAATCAGCTCCTAGTTCATTTCCCTCGCTGTGTTTTCCGCGGTTGTCATGTCACTAAGTTGAACTGTCATAAATTCTGAACGCAGCGGTAAATAGCTACACGCGTTCACAAGAGTGCCGACCTCAGCCATCGTGTCTATACTGAAAAACAATGAACCGAGGGAGGAAAAAAGATATAAACCCTATTTTTTAGTATTATAGTTGGTATTTACATTTAGTAATTATCTCTCCACATAGTAGCTTTTATTGGTAGTGGTGGAGTCCACAGCTGTTTTTATTGTAAACAGCCACAGGGAACACAACACTTATACTGAGTTACTTTTGGAGTGAAAATAGCCTTTGTTGTGTATACTGTAATGACTCGATTTCTACAATGTAGACATTATAGACATTGTGTTTTCCCCCCTACTGTGCTATTTATAACATGTAACCACAGTCTAAATATAAACTCACAGGAAAAAAAAAAACACGGATGATCAATCCTGCTACTTAAATAATATATACTTGTTTGTTCCGTTTGTCTGAAGTCGTCTCTACTGTCCTAGTAAATGATTTTTATTTTGTCACAGAAAAGGACTTCAATTGGCCACACGTAATTACTTTGTCATTGTTGACTGAATTAATTGTAACGAAGAGTGTAGAGGAAAGCAAGGAAATAATATGAGTATTGAACATCAAAGTTTAAAAAAAGGGACACAGCACAAAGAAGACCCACAGAAGGAGAGAGAGATGAAGAGACCAAAGAATTAGTTCAGACAAAAACAGAGAGAGAGAGAGACGAAAATGAGAGGCAGGACATAAATAAGTAAATGAGAGAAAAGAAACAAGAAGGAAACTGATGCATGAGCTCACACAATTGGTAAAAGAAGAAGTAGAGTATTTTTCGTCTACCCCATTTCCAAATGCTGCTTTTCCTGATGGAATATTAAAATATGCTTTCAGGGCGAAAAGTGCGGGTGGTTTTGAAGTCAAAAATGGGACAAAACACACAGAGACACACACACACACACACACACACGGGGTGTTTATGGGTCTGTAAGTACTGTTGTAATGTTTACTGTACACTGACCACCTCCAGGGACGAAGTGTCAATCTCAATTTGTGAGCCCTGTGTTTGTTTGTGTGTGTGTGTGTGTGTGTCTCTCTCTATCAGGGACACTACTCTTCTGAGCGAGAGCGTGTCATCTCTTCCCTCACTGTCGCCATGGTGATTGACAGCAGAACTAATTCCACATTTAACACCCTCGGTGGATTGACAGACGCGTGTGTACACACAAACGGAGCTCACAGACGGACACGGAACGGAAGGCCTGAAACACTGCTCGGGTAAAGCCAAACACACACAATCCAGAGGGACCGGATACTATCAACACACACACACACGCACGTCTTGAACACTCACAAACAAACAGAAGGTACTATTATTTAATCAAGGGTGATGTCAGACTGCAGGCACATTTACACTCTTGTCACTGAAACTCCAAACATTTAAGTCAGACACAGAATTGAAGGGGAAATGGGATTCCTTCCATCTTTTGAATGAATGTATACATTATACAGACAATCTCCTTCCTTATTCATTTAAAATCACTTCTCCCATGACAAGTATGGCTACAATTAAAATTTCAACATCACATCAGTACTGCAAGCATAGTAGTTGAGATTAAAACCAGCATGCAGCATGGTTTGACAAATCAAGTCTAACACTCAACATTTGCCAGTTTTGCTTCTGTCCAGAGCTTAAGATCCCCACCTAAAATCTGGGAAATATGTCCAAATAATGAGCGAGGCTGCAAAGGCAAACTTACATACACTCAGACTCATTAGAGATCATTTTATGCTGCCGATAGTTTTATATATTCCATGATCTTGTTACATTAAAGTTACTGTGAGAAACTTCTTGGTCACGAGCAGCTTCTGCAACAATTGAACAATTAAGATAATGTATAATATTGAGCAATTAAATGATTGAATGGTCTCATTCTAAACTCAAGTTGAAACAGCTTTTAAAGAAGGATCAAATGTAGTCATGAATGATCTGGTGCTTGTCATGGAGTTCTAGTAATGTTACGTATCATCTGTTGTTGGTTTAACTCTAAAATATTTAAATTACAGCCTCACCATTGCTGGATTTTTGAGGCCCGCAACCATATAGATATTGAAGCAATATATCTTTTTTTTATTGAAGTTCCCTTAAATTTGTTTATTAAAAGATATGTACTAAGCAGTACCCATCTACCAAGCATCAGTGATATGGGTGAGGTGAGGAGCCTGCACGGAGCCCAGAGGATACTAAAAGACAATATCCTCCCCAACCACAGCCTGTTCACCCTGCTGCTGTCTGGCAAGAGATACAGACGTATCTGCTGTCGTACCGCCAGACTACAGAGCAGCTTCTTTCCTCAGGCTGTGAGAATCCTCAATTCATCCTCTGCACTCCAATAAAAAAAAAAAAAAGTTATATTTTTATGACTTATTATTTATTAATTCATTTATATAATTTCTGTTTTTGTGAGTAGCGTTAAGGGACTACAAACTACATTTTGTTATACAATCTTGTGTTGTAAAATAATAAATGAATCTTGAGATTATTCACTGGTAGATCTACAGTATGTGATGGTGAAATTATTTCTAAATTACCTCTTGTTTCTTCTGCTGACATAATGGCCAATATCTGTAAACTAAGCTAATGTCAAACTCAGTCAACTTATCAGTCTAGCCATACTTTTAATTAATTTAATTAACTTAATTTAATTAACTTGTTTATCTGAATCAAAACTAAGACAAGCTAATACATAATAAAACCTTGATAACCTGTAAAACAAAGTAACAGTCTCGACCAATAAATACTTAAATATCTATTCTTTGAAAAAGGCCAATAAATTTACTGGCACAGAGAAATATAGACATTTGCTCTGCTGAAACTGCTGATGAGTTGTCAACATATTTGTAATTTTGAGTAGCAGTTTACTCAGGGGATAGTGGAAAAATGAGCAAGTAAACACGAGCAAAACGCTAAACACAATACAACAAATTATTTCTCCCCTGCTCCCCAACACGCTCATAGATGATGCTTCCTTTTAAAGTGATCTCAAACACAGATTTCAAATCTCTGTCTCCTCCATCTCACACTTAAAACACAGAAGCAAATTAGAATTTTCTGCCTTCTTCCACTCCTCTCGCTCTACGAGAGCACATAAAGAAAAAAAAAGAAAAAAAAGGAGAAGAGTCGTTTTCTGGCCCGGCTTCAATGTTGTCTGCTCATTTCTGCCAAAATAAAGTTCACCTCCCTCCTCTGCACCCAAAAAACACCAATAAAATTGAGTGGGTGAGATTGCGTCATACACAGTGTACAATGCAACAAAGTCTCAATTGTCAACGCTCTTCACCCACACGAGTACTGGAATTGAATTCCTAATTACAGCTGCACAAAGTATCCAACAGTAACTCCCTGTCTAAATGTTAAACGGATAAATATGCCATGAAACAAAAATGGCAGATGGTGAGACCTTGCTGACATTAAAGTAACTTACAACCACACACCTGTTCATCTTCCCTCTCACACACACACGATCAAATGTTGAGCTAATGAGATGGACAGTCCACAGACATTTAAGATGAGCTGACGTGCGTAATAAAACACTAATAGTCAATGAGGTAGACTCATTATTTAGCTAACAACAATCGCAAGGACTGTTAAGTGAACAATAGGAATGATGCGGTCGCTGGGTTTAACAACTTTTTTCTAAGTGTGAGACCGAAATTGGCAGAAGAGATCAATGATCCAGAGCCAAAAGAGGGGGGGAGAGGGGCTGTTGAGGATTATGGAGATAGAAGTCCGAGCTCAATTTTTTCTCAGAGCTGTAGAAGAAAAGGAAATTATCAACATTGTTAGCAAGTGTAAGAATAAAATGTCTACTGACTGGAATGAAATTGATTTGACTTTAGTCAAGAAAGTCATTGATAGTATTGGAAAGCCACTTGTCATTCAAAATGGGTATTTTCCATGTAAAATGAAAACTGCTAAAGTTATCCCATTACATAAAGCTGGGGATAGATACCACTTTACCTATTACAGGCCTGTGTCTTTACTTTCCCAGTTCTCTATGATATTCAAAAAACTCTTTATTGGACAGTTGGACAATTTTATTGAGAAGATCAAATTCTTGACAGACAGTCAGTATGGATTCACAACAAATAGATCAACATCTATGGAGTTAATAGAAGAAATAACTAGTTGTATAGATAATAAAAAGTAGGTAGTGGGAGTATTTATAGATTTTACTTGTGGAGTCCTACAGGGGTCAGTATTAGGCCAGAAATTGTTTATTTTGTATGTAAATGACATGTGTGAGATATCAAGAATTGAAATTCTATTATGAAATTCTATTTGTGGAGGACACCAATATTTTCTACCCTGAGGAAAATTTGCAGCAGCATTTTTTTGAGGTGCTCACAACAGAAATAAGTAAATTAAAAATGTGGTTTGACACAAATTATCATTAAATTTGAACAAAACTAAATTATGTTTGGAATGTAAAATAGATAAGATCAAGTGATGATTGATGATGTTAATATAGAAAGTATATGAAAATAAATTTCTGGGTGTGATATTAATCTGCTGGAAACCTCATAAGGTAAGTGTGAGCAAAGTTGGCGAAGAGCGTTGCAGTTCTGGGAAAAACAAGGCACATTCTGAATTGTAAAGCATTGTACACACTGTATTGTTTACTTGTATTACCATATCTGAATTACTGTGTGGAGGTATGGGGCAACACCTACAAAAGCACCTTACAATCATTATGCATGCTACAAAAAAGAGCCATAAGGACAGTAAACAATGTAGGATAATGTGAAGACAATAACGAGCTGTTTTTAAAGTCACATGCTTTGGGGTTCAGGAATCTGAGACTGCACAAACAGTATACAAAGCGAGAAATAATTTACTTCCTGCCAACATACAAAAAGTGTACTTACACAGAGAGAAGGGTTATAACTTGAGAGGAAAACTTAATTTGAAACAACGTTGTGTTTGCACCAATCTTAAAAGTATGTGTATTTCAATTTGTGGGGTGACTTTGTGGATGAAGAAATCAAACAGTAAAAATATCACAGTTTAAAAAGATGTACAAAAAACTATTGTTGCGAGGTACAGAATTGAAGAAGGGGAATGTAACACTTCCTAATGGTGACGAAATTATTATTGGTTTTCTTTTTTTCACATTCTTGATTTGGTAGAGTTTGATTATGTATGAAGCGGATGAACACAGAGATTTAGTTGTGTATGATGGACACTGGGGCAGATAGTTGGACTACGTGAATCTTTAAAAGGGGAAGAACTAGACAAGCATGTTGCTCCTTCCTACTGCTTTTCAGACATGAAATGTTTACGTTGCTTATTGAGAGTCTGTTGTGCATGTTATCGTTCATTTTATTTGATATTTGTTTTATTTCTACTACTTTACTTTCTTTAAATGTTCGTAGTAAAGTTAATTCGTTTCAATTGCTGTACTCATGCTCACTTTAAGCGAGTTCAAACTATAGAAGCAGTTTACATTAAAGAGGGACAAAATGTATTAAAGCAGCATAAAAAGCTTAATCATTTTGGATCACAGACTCACATTTTCTCTTTTATTTACAGTTCTTCACAGTAGCTATCTCTGCCAAATGCAATCATTATATAGAGGCTTAAAACTTGCTGCCAAACTGCAACATAAAGACAACTGCAGCATCCACTGGAAACAGAAACAGATCTAGCACTTCAGTAGCTCATTTGTTTGATCTGGACCTAAAAAGGGCTTTTGTATAATCTGCTTTCATTATACTTGAGTGTGATTACTTTGGGAGGTTGAATAAACAACCAAATGACCAAACTGACCTGACTGCTATGGTGCAGATTTCAAGTACACAAAATGTTCCTTAACAACAATAAACACTGAAAAGACTGTGTTCAAACTGCAAAAAAAATATGCTCAAAAATAAAAATATCAAAAACTTACTACCAGTACAACTAGTCTGGTTAACAAGCTGACCAAACCCACTAGAACTTGATGGTACTCGCAAATGTCCCTGCTGCTAGGATGACATGAAAATGTACTTCCTAGACATACTGTATATCCTGAACTTGTCTGCTGCTGAATAAACATGGACATGTGAACACTGTACAGTGGCATGGTATGATGCTAGTTAAGAGCTAGAGCAGATGTTCATCAAAAATATTGCTCTCAGGGACCAGTTAATTTCACTATGACAATTCAGCATTTATTTTATCACTCATTATTTACTCAGTCACACTTACAAAACAACATGCCATCATGTTTAAATGGATCGAGAAAGTGAATTAACACGTGATAAAAGACAAGGGGAAAAAACAACTTGAGGAACAAGACTAGACAAGCCTGGATCAACCACGCTGCAGATAGAGCTTGTCGGAACACGTTCCTGAAACCAGACCTCTGACCCCATGTCTGGACCCTTCTCACTCTGTTTCATGGGCTGCATCCTTTCTTCTGACAGTAGTGAGGACAGAACATTTAATGTTCTTGGCCAACCTGCTTGGCCATTCAGCAAAAGGAAATGATAACTAATTTGTTGTCACACTACAGCAGATATGCCTTACGCATGAATTCTGCAGTTTCATCCAGTCGGCAACAAATACACCACTTTAGTGTCACTTTTCATTAACAAAATCATTGTGGGGCAGTCAATGCAACTTTGTAAATGTTTGGTGCAACTGGATCTACCATGTCTGAGGCATGTTATTTTAGATCTGCATAGTTATGGTCTATGAATAGGTTTGTGCAGCATGTGTGTTGTGTCAGTTAACATTTGTTCACAAATGTAGCACATCTCCAAGAGAGCACTTACAACTTGTTGACGGTTGGTGAGGGCTGAGATTTACATGAAAATGCAGGCATTCAACCTCACTTCCTGTCATATGACTCATTCCCAACGAGCAAAGCACTTCAAAAGAGATCAGCACAGGGGGTCCCCCGTTGCTCCCTGTACCTCCCTCTACTCCTGACTGGTTTGTTCAGACCTTCTGAACCGACAGCAGAAGTACAGATACCCAACACAACAGCTGCACAGCAACACAGATATCAAAGAGGCTAAATTATCACATGCAGCACATGGGTGAATGAGCAAGCAATGAAGCGCCCAATCAGTAGGCCAATCACTGTAATTATGAAAACCTCACACTGCTATAGTGAGATGTATCATTCATAAAACTAATCAGGACAGGCTGAGATATTGCATGTGTTGGTTAAATGAAATGTCAGCCATAGTCCTCCCCCTGAAAACATAAAGACAAAAAGACATGGCACAGACACGGCGGCCACACGATCCTCTGACCGTGGAAAAACACGACCATTTCCAAATGAGTGTACAAAATCAGCTGTTTGAGCAGAGGATAACACATAACAGCATAGCTGGCCATTTGACAATATCTGATTTCCTTGTGAGCTGTGGCTTGATATCCACTCTGAGCTAAAACCCTTTTTACAGAGAGCTGAAGTAACTTCCTGCCCGTCACTGTTGCCAGGCAACTTTGTTCTCTAGGACATTCTATCAGGAAATGCTATGGCCTGCAGTGAGTTCAAAGACTGCACTGTTTCTTTGAAAGACTCAGATGGAGGCTGCTGATAATGGAAGATGGGCGATATGCACAGACGGCGAGATGAAGGGGGACAGAGCGCCAGCACTATGGAGCCGCCATTAAGGCCAGATAAGAGCCGAGAAATAGCAAGTGTGTGTGGGGGTGTAGGTGACGGTAAATGCGTATATGCAAGAGTGAGAGTGTGAGCACACAGAACCAAGAGTGCGTCTAGTATATCATTCAGTGGATCTTTCTCTATATATAGAATACGCTTCTGTGTATCTCCAAGTGTGTGTTTAAAAAAAAAAAAAAAAAACAGTGAGACTTTTGGTTTTGTATGGGTATAAACGAGAGCAGGAGAGTGTGTCTGGGCACGTACAGGTGTGCACATGTGCATACAATAGCAGTTTAATGTCTGTAACAATTTGCCATTACATTCCAATGAGCTGCTGATTAAAATGAAAAGGCTCTAATTACGCTTGAAATTGGACTGGACACATTAAGGTGTCAGAGCGCACCACTGAAAGAGTTGGAGTCCACAAGTCCTCATAAGAATAGTGAACAATGGAAAAATATTCACTACGACTGCCGTGTGTACTTTTGAGTGTGCGAACAAACACTGTGGTTATATGACAACACATGTGTGCTGCACAAATGTACCACCTCTATCACTTTCTATTCCATACTTTAAAAATAAATGTCACCTTGCTCGGTCTCCCACACACAGACATCCACAGTATATACGCAGGCTGTGACAAACTCGGACGCATTAATAATACCCAGCTAAGTACAAAAGTTCAGCCTCAGTGTTGCGGTGAGACCTGCAGTGAGAGTTGGGCTCAGCTCTGAAGTGGAAGCCTTCACTGAGGGGGACCGACACAAAGTGAAATGCAATCACAACACATAGCAGAGAAATGCTACGACAGGAGAGAGGCGAAGAGGAGGAGAGAGCGAGTGGGTAAGGGGAGAGGAAGGGGGTGTCTGGAACGAGAAAATATGGAAGATGAGGCTGAAAGAAAGTGAGACCCCTGGTGATAATCTGCAGATCCTGCAGCTTTGATTCTTCAGCTGTGTTCATACATGTTTGTATTGCTGTATTTGTGAGGTCTTACCCCATGACAAAACTGATCTAGGAAAGACTGTTCTTATTGTTTTAAGTCTGGTCACAGATAATCTGCGATGTCACCTCAAAATCAAAACACTGGTCTGCAACTTGAAGGCTTAATCATCTGCCTGTGGCTACTTTGATACAGTCAGTATCTTGTTCACTATCTTTCTATTAATGACAGTCTGTTCCTGTGATTTTATTGCAACTGTTTATATGGTGTTACTGTAAACAGCATGTATGATCAGACAGGCTCCCTTAAACTCACAAGTATGCATCTCTGATATGGAAATGTGTTAAAATAAAATAACGTTAATGCAAATCAAAAACCTACCATCTGGTCCAAACTGGTCAAATAAGCTGCACATTGCTATTATATTTACATGGATATATTTTTAATGATTCTCTCCTCAAAATAATGTGATCTGTCCCAGCTGATCTAATCCTCATCTGTCACTCTATGCTCCCTGAAGTAGTAGTAGCAAATTAAAAGTTTTAATAGATATAATTTTTGCAAGCAAGCTTCTTATTGTCTTTCTGGTGCACACTTGTCATTGTAAACCAAGCACACAGCCTTGACATGCACAAGCAGAAGATTTATGAGAATTTTTTTTAACCAATAAAGTCAATTATGCCTCCATTGTACATATAGTGTGACAGGAAATGGAGCCTGACACTGAAGTCATTTCATTATTCTTGAATTCAAGGTTTGAAAACATGGAGAAAACCTTTCTGCTGCATGCAACAGTACGCGCTCTCACACACTGTGTGATAGAGCTAAAACATGTCCTTGTATTGAGTCAGTAGTTTACCACTGTGTACACGATTACATGCATGCTGTACTCTTGTCGGTAGCTGTCATCCATACGATGTAGTTTAAGGAGCAGCATCACTCTCTCACTTTAAATGACAATAAGCAGAGAGAATTCACAGACGAGAGTTTGTCACTGCTGCTCTTAAACACACACACACAAAGAGACGTGGTTTATCACTCTGAGCAGACAAGCTGGGTGATGTTGAGATTTACTGTAGACAAAAAAAAAAAAGAAAAATCACTAGAAGAACAAGGTCACATCATGAGTCGCACATTTAGCTTCCATCTCTCTCGCAATCGCCATCTTACATAACCATTTCTCCGTCAGTATCGTCAAGGTCATTTCTTTGGCAAATCACTATCCTTGTCTTTATTCTCTTCTAACACTCTTCCCTCCTTACTTCTATCTATTCCTCAACTGGGCCATTACCTGAAAAGGCCATTACTTGAAATCTCCTCAGAGATGAGGTTTGACTCTTAAGCGATGCTGTCATAGTTGGCACAACTTTTCGGCAACATTAAACCAGAAAAAAAAAAAAAAAAACTGTGAAATGAAAGATTTTTGGAAGCTAAATACGGGATGAGCTTCCACCTTCTGGGGAATGTTTTTGCATATTTTACCTGAGCAGAGTGCAACTACTGATGACAATAATCATAAAATTTGTTCTCAAGAAATGCACTCAAAAACTGTTCAAACACTCATTTCCACAATAGCAATAACTGTCTGCACTGTTGACATCTATTCCCACCCATTTTCAAATAGCATTTCATTTCCTCAGTTTAGCAAAGCACTAATGTCCTCCTCATTTGAATCACAGGTAGGTAGCACATTAAAATTCCTGGGGAGAATCCAGTTGTTTTGCAGACCAATTATAGGCAGAAAAATGAATAGCATTGGGAATTTGTTCAGACGTCCTAAATACAAACCAATACTTGAGTGTCCTCGCCAGAAAAGCTTTTTCTGTTTCAGTGAGCCTTTTCTCCTCAAGTGTGCAAACCTTTTTTAACATGTAGTCAAAACTCTGTAGCACTGCACCACTGAACGTGCTGACACCTGCCTTGACAACTTAGAGAAAATTTTGCTTCCTAGTGAATAAGCTGCCTTAACACCAGGCTGCAGCCGCATGAATATTTAACATTTTATATACACACACCTATTAATTTTGCATGCTCAGTGATTAAAAAGTGATTAAAGTTAGGATAGGCAATTTATTTTAGGAGCATTTTTCGTTATATTTGTTGAAATTCTCTTTACATCCCAATAGCAATCAATAAATGAGATGCTCTGACAATAAAAGGAAAAAATCCAGTATCTATAGATGTCTTGGGAGGAAGTTGTGTGTGTGTGTGTGTGTGTGTGTGTGTGTGTGTATGAGTGAGTGCAGTAACTGTTGTGTTGCTTGCATATGAAGCACGTGCATGTGCCCGTGCTCATCTGCTAGGAGGGGCTTAGGACAGAGAGGGGAATGTGGAGAGCTGCAGGAGGAGGGCTGTATTTTCAAATTCTGACTTTTTTTTTTTTTTTTTTTTATCTTTTTCAGAAAACCTGGGCAAATGCCTGCAGACTGAAATAGAAGGGGAAAGAGATAGCAGAAATCACAAGCGCTTTGTGGCTGATTGATGTTGGCTTCAAGACCAAAAACACAACTGTACCTGTTTGGCGAGGGTTACAGCATCAGCGTGAAGTCGGTCTCTCAGATGAGGGTCCAGTTGGAAGGCTGGCGCAATCTCCACAACCTTCAAAACAACATGATTTTATTGATAATGCCACAATGACCACAACCCTGTCAGAGCAGAAATGCAGCTAACTGACAGTGTCAGTATAACAACAACAAAACGTATCCATTTCATCTCAATGATACTCATCATCTACAAAAGGCTTCATTTTGTATGGACATCAATTCATTTCAACATTTATGATAACATTTTGGCATATAATTAACATTTTAAAAAAAAAATGATTCATTTGCCTGAAACTGAGGCTTAAAATGTTCATCTACAAATTCTCTTGGACCGTATTGCTTCTTTTGACACACCAGGCCTCAAATTATATTATTAATGTACCACTGACAGAAACGTTCACTGTAATACTCATGGAAAATGTGTCAAACACAGTGGTTACCATCTCTACTTTTGCAAAATTAGCCTCCTGTAAAGACATGCTACACTGCCTCCTATTCATTTTATGGATGTTTCATTATTTAAAGGTTTCTCCACCACTAGTTACTGCAAGCAAAAACTGGAAAAATGGCAGCTGAGAGCAATTTCTTTTCCATTAATTAAAATGTTGTATTCTGGGGGATTTTTTTCTTTTTTTTCCACAGAAATAGAAATTTTACAAAAAAAAGATTGTTTCATTTCTACAGATTTTGATAGTTAATTAGGAAATGCATAGTAATTGATTATTTGGGCGACTTGGGAAGCCCAACAAACTTAACACTGGCATATTAACACCTGATGAAGCTGTTGCAATCAGCTGCATTTTCTACACATCCAGCAGACACAAAGCATCCATTTGGTGTCATGTTTCCTAACACCTGACGACGAGAAGTCCAATATTTACTCTCCTTTTAACAGTTTGCCTGCCACCAACTCCTGAGGGAAACATCTGTCTTTTTAGCTGCTAAATGTATCACTATGTTCACCAGCTAGTTGCTAACTTTGCCTGTCTACATATTGGTGCTGCACAGTTGGTATACAGTGGGTTTATCAGTCTTTTTGCAGAAAACACCAGCTGCTGCTGGAAACAAGGTTGATTTGAGTGGTGAGACTGACCCAAAACATAAAGTAAAGCTGCAGGCTGTAAAAAACAAAACAATGAGCTGAAAGACATTAAAACGCTCTGCGGCTAACTGCAGAATTGGGTGATAAATCTCGGTGTCTTCATCACTATGAGCACCAGTTTCACATTACACATAGTAAGTTGATCCAATGCTTATACATAAAAACATAAATTAGTGCATTATTGTTTAAATATACATTCCCTGACTTTACTATAGTGCTCAACATGCCCGCAAATATCCAGATTTCCTCCCAGTTCAAATTTCATTCTTAAAACAAAAAACTCTGCTGGTTTTAAAAATGAACCACAAATGGACAGTTATTTTTACTACTAATATTTAGCGAATACCATCATTTGTTTTCATTTGTCCAAGCCATCAATTTGTTACATATTTTGTCAATTCAGCTTTGATAAAACAGATGGATTGAATTATTAGTCCCATTCAGCCTTCATTAGGTCTGGCCGCAGCTGCTGGGTGGGTGGGGTTGACCATGTTGGAGGCTGATGTGTTTCGTTCCACTGTATCAAATAAGTCAACCAATCCAAGAGGAATAATTGAATCTAGTTCAAAACAACGTGACCTGAGTCTGATTTTAAAACATTAAAACCACAGGAACTCAATTAAAATTTTTATCAAATATTTTCTCCTCCCCCTCAAAAAAAACAACAAAAAAAAAACAACAAAAAACCCTCTCCAAGTATGAACAGCACTTCCAAGACACAGAAAAATACTAAAAATATCCTATCAGTGCTCTACCATCCCAAATCTATTTCAACAAGCGACTATTCTTGTTTCTGAGATTCAAAAAGATCTTAGATTAAGGGCAAAAGCAGATTAAGTCTCACAGAATCAAAGAGCAGCAGCTCTTGCATGAACAGACCCACTAATATGATTATCTTCTATAATTTGATTAAAGGAAAAAGAAGAAAGTGATAAATACATGATTGAAACTGCTTTGAAGTGACAATATGTAATGAAATATTACACATGTTAATCAGCTTCCTCTGATGAAAACATTGTTACACTGAGTGACATTTCGATGACATTTTCTATTTTCTCTTTGATTTGGTATTCAGAGGTTTATTTGGTCATTGTACCAAATATCCCAATCCCCAATTTTTCCAAAAATCTGGAGGAAAATAGCCCTTGCTAATGAATGAAAATCAATTCTAAGCTATATACTTTTTAAAAAAAAAAAGTTTTTGTTAAGCCGAGTTCATTTGGTGGAGAATTATGTAACTGCTGCAGTTGTTGCTAAGAGTCCCATTCACACAGTATTAGTAGTGGCTAATTTTTATTGGTATATAATCCTCTTACCCCTGCTGCTCAGGACTTGTATGATTCCCAGGCCCACCAGTGTTATGATAATCATTGCTATAATCAACTTGAGAATTAATGTTGCTTAACTAGCCCGCTTGCCTAAATGAAAGGGAAATAAGTCACAAAGGCCTATTGTATATTCAGTGGACTGCAGTGCTTGCAGGTGTGATTCCCCACTTATGATCTTTGTTTCATGCCTGCCAACCGTCACCATCCACTTCACGGCAATCTACATAATACAGCAGAAATACCATGAAGATAATCAAATAAATTCAAACATTTAAGTCGGGTCAGATGAATTTTAAAAACGAGGTCTTCACCTTTTGGTGTCTCCGCTGAATGGAGCAGTCTCTCTCGTAGAGGTGGACGACATTACCATATTTATCGCCTGGGGAGAGAGAGAACCACAAAGAGAGAGGTGGGTGAGGAAATGATAGAGGGAGGAACAAAGAAAATTGTAAGATAATCAAGAGCATGATGGAGAGGAGTGGTTGAATTCAAATGGAGGGGGAGAGAAAAGTGTACATATATGTGTACACGCACAGAAGTGGTAGCTAAGTGCCATTTAAAAATAAGGTTAAAATAATATTTGTCTTCTCCATTTTCCAAACATGAGAGCGATGCAGATGGATGATAGGAGTCGATGACAAGTCTGTTTACATGTTTGTTTTCTGTTTACATCATAGTGCTACAATTCACCGGGCATTGATCACACAAACTGTAATAGCTCAAATTATATTGTACAGTCTGACAAAAACAACTTTTTTTATTATCAGTTAATCTATCAAGTATTTTTTCAATTAACTGATTAATTATTAAGCCTGTGAAATGCCAGAAAATACTGAAGAATGTTCATCACAATTTCTCAGAGGTGAAGATCATGTATTCAGATGTCTTGCTTAGTTGAACAAGCAGTCCAAAACCCAAAAATATTAAATTCACAGTGATATACAAACAGAAACGCAGCACGTCTTAACATTGGAGAAACTGAAACCAATGGACAGAAAAAGCAAAAAGCAGAAGTAAGCGTAAAGGAAAAGGTGGGAAACTGGAAAAAAAAAAAAAAAAAAAAAAAGGTAAAAGAAGGGAGGGAAAGGGAAGGCAGGAGAACAGAGGGCTGGCAAAGACATGGCTTTTAACAGGTAATTCAGATAATTCACAAAATCCCTTTCATGCCCTAAAGCCACTGATTCCGGTTCTCAAACTTATTACTGAAAGGGCCGGATCTGATTTTTTTCCAAGGTCAGATGTCTGGAAAGGGAGGGGGGGGGCATCTCTCTCGCTCTTGTTTTTGTATAATGGGCTAAGGGCTGCTCAAGCCGCCCACAGAATGACAGCCAGTCCTGCTCTGTTACAATTACATTTGCACTAGTTGTAGAAATTGTGTATTAGAAAAAAAAAACAAGACATATTCTGTTCTGCGATTTAGGAGCTGATAGTAAATCCTCCAGTGTAATGTTAATGCTTGAACTCGGGGGCAACAACACACAACAATCTCTCTAGTAGTTAACGTCACCATGACAGCGATATCAGCGATAGGAAAATAAGCCACATTAAAACCACATTAATCTGGGGAGAAAACAGGAAAAAAAAGAACATTTATTTCAAAATAGAAAATGTTACCATACATAACCTATTGTACTCATAACACGAGGGCTGGGTTCAGATTGACTTGCCATTTAGACCAAGGTCCAGACTCTGAGCGGCCCCGCACTAATTAATCACAGTGACTACAAACACACAGATCTACACCATGGTAAACACTCAAACATGCACAGATGTAAAGACACACAAACATACCCTCATCAAACCAGACAGATGCACATCTGATAACACCAATACGCATTCACGTGTACTGTACAGCATACGCTCTGAGTGCAGACTCACTTCCTGTAAGTTTCAGTGTTGAATTTCACACCTGTAATATGGAGTGGTAGGAGTTGTTGCATTCACCATAATGAGACAACATAACGGTTGGAGAATCTTCCGCTGGCCAATAAATCTCAAATCACTCTCATTGTTCACCTGTCTCTCTTCCTCTCTTAGCGCCGCTATCGAGTTCAAAGACTTCAATGCATCTTGCTTCCGTAATTAACTTCAGTCAGTTCACATAAACAAAAACAGACACGTAGTTAAAGACAAAAAGTCGCAGATTTCACTTACCAAGGATCTGTACTTCAATGTGTCTCGGCTTTTCAATAAACTTCTCGACAAACAGGGCTCCGTTCCCAAAAGCCGTCAGAGCTTCAGAGTAGGCCCGTTGGTAATTCTCCTCAAGCTCCTGACAAACAGAAGGAAAAAAAAATCCATACATGTCTGAGTTAGTGCTACCATTCAAGAGGCAAGAAGGCCACAAAAGAATTTGTATGTTTTTCAAAGAGGTTTGTTGATGCGCAGTCTACATATTTCAGTTGATTTATCTCTGCTTCAGGTTTGTTTTTAATGTTTTATTCAGTATAAGCTCCATTTCCTCTTATAATCAGTTTCATTCCCCCCTACTTGTCATTCACGAGTGATGTGAAGTTTTTCTCATGTTTCTTTTTCTTTTGAAGTGAACTGTTTACACACCCTTTGGGAGCAAAATGCTAAACAAGAGATTTGGGACCGAGCTGTGGGAGGTCAGGGCGGAGCATGTCAAGGTCATGACTCAATCTGTGTTTGTCAGTCTGTGACATCCTGCCACCCCATCTCCAGTCTCCTCTACTGGGGAAAGACTGAGTCACCATCATGCCTCGAGAGAAGATATCCAAGCCCTTCTTCAGCTGTCATCTCGAGGCCTTGAGAGAAGGACGCTCTTGAAGGCAAAACGACCAGGTGCTAAAGGCATTAGCATATGTCATCACATCAGCGTCGCCAAAAGCAGGCCCGTGATTTTGTCAAAGAGGCCTCTCTCACTTTGCCCAGAAAAACCAGTTCATTTATAGTAAATAATGCTTTGTCACACAGGGGTATCGCCCTCGGCTTTCACAAAAATAATCTTTATGTATAATAATGTTAGTTCTATGAACACAGGTGGAGCGCTCCAACACAACTCTTTTCTTATCCTCATCTAGATCTGATCTCGGCATACATAAGTATACAAATAATGCTTAAAAATCTATGCAAGTCTCACCGAAAACAAACTACATTCAGTTCAGTTTTTACAATGTTTATACGGTGCTATACATCAAAAATATCAACCTGTTGCTTGTGGTCCCGACAGTACTGAGAAACCTCTTAATAATTTCTTCACATCATCTCAGCTGGAGCTGCTGAGGCCCAAGTGACTCAGCTGAATAACTAGAAATGTCAACAACTAATTAATTAGACTGGGGTACAACTCAGAAAAGGTCACACTTTCCAATGGATTGCTTACTTGTGAGGTTCAGAGACTACAGTGCAACACAACAATGCCATTCCTTGTGTAGATCAGTGAATAAGGGCATGAAACCGCTGTGGACGGCACTGACCTGTCTTGTTTAAATGTGCATCTGTGTTTCTCGGGGTCAAGGGTTTTCGTGAATGTAACAGCCTGTAGGGCGACTAGAGACTATTTTAAATGAATGTTGGTTTTTAGGTAGGCAAAAAAGTTACAGTAGTGATTTGCATGATGTTATTTATTGTGACTTCTGTATTCTTTGTGTTTTAAAAAAGCCAAAGCAAAGAAATAAAGACCAGTAAAACGCTACCAGCCATGAAGGATGAAGAGGTGGCACTGCTCTGTGTAGCTGCGATTCACTACTGATGCCCTCTGCCCTCTTCTATCTGATTGGACAACAACCAGCTGCCTGCTGAGAGAGTTTGACACGGTCAAACTTGAGAGGCGGAAACAAACAGGGAAAAGCTGTGCTTGTTCACATGGGCAGCGACCACACAAACCCTCCAGTGCTAACACTGCTAGCACAAGAAGCAGAGCTGCTGCCAGGCCTCCGCTGAAATAAACAGGGGTGACAACTTGCCACTTGCTGGTGTCTACGGGCCTCAAGGAGTTCATTTTTATGTTTAAGTTTCATATTTTGGATAAAATCATCCACCAAAGAACAGTATATGACTTTTCTTTTCAAACATTATTTTAGCTTTTTTGCCCAAATAATATTCATGGCTTTGTAATAAAGAATGAGAAAAAACACATCATCGGCCTTCTTTTTCCAACCTGTTGAGGTTAAAGTGTTTCTCCTAGAGGTTAAAACTCTGCAACCATTCAGAATTTTCACAAGCATCTCCCAAAATACTACTTGCAGTGGGTGCACAGCTGTTGGCTGTTCATGATGCTGAGAAGTAATGAATCGATTTTAAAGTAATAGGGCTAGTTTAACAGTGTGTGAGCAGTACTGCTATATATCAACACACTGCATACTCAACATGGAGTTAACAACAGAAGCAATGTTTATGCTTTATTACCACACTTAGTAAATTATGAAAATGCTGTACGTGATTTATAATATAGCCTAATACATAGTTGTTAGTTTTATGGACTTTATATAGAGCATTTATTGCTTCTTTATTAGAAAATGTGTAATAAAGAAAACTTATCTGCCTCAATCTATCTGGTTGTTGTGTGAAATAGTCATTACAGTGTTATTCCTATAAAGGGACTCATCAGATACCAAGTTTTATAACAAATAAAAAAAAAAACCTGCATATATGCTCTAGAACAAAAAAAAAAAAATATGGAGACATGGAAACTAAAGATCAGGAAGTGTCATGTTGACCCAATAGGATTAGTGTAATTATTCATTAACATTATAATTTAACAGCAAAACAAAAGTTGTTTACAAGATACTAGAGCATACTGCTAAATAAGTATAGAATCAGCCAAAAAGTCCAGTGTTGGTCTACATTCTCTCCATCAAAGTGCTGTGCGGTCATCACTGTGACAGCTATTGTGACAGCCCATCAATGATGTCTGGGTGATGGAACCCTTACATGGCCAAGAGGAGGAAGATGAGGAGGTTGGTGACAGATCGTCAGATGTAAATCCGCCATGGGAAGCACAATGCATGGCTCGTTTCAGGGCACATCAGGTAATTGAAGATATTCCTTCAAGGAAAATATTTTTCCCTCACCTACAGCTTCCTGTCTCCTGATCATATTTATTCATGCAGAGGTTTTTATTGTGTGTGTTTGGTCTGGTTTTATCATTTAAACATCACTTGTGTTGTTCGTATTGGAAAACATAATGCACATGTAAGATGCATAAATTCATTTTATGATCATCTTTACACTGAGATTCATTCAGGAAAAGTGGTCCCTGAACAGTTGCAATATTAAAGTAAAAATCATTTTCTTAATGTCTCAGGCTGATGCAGGAGAAGAAGCCTCCGGAGATTACTCAGAGGCTGTGCTAGGTGACAGGGGCAATTTCAGAGCGCACACATTAACACTAGGGTGATTGGCAGCCAGAGAGATAAATAACCAGGTTGTAATTTCCGAGACATTTCACTTTGATTTAACAAAAACAGAAAATTAATGAATATGAAAATCAAAATTCGGTCATGAGACCAGCCGACCATTAAGTAGGGTTTGTTCTTTCTTTTCTGGACAAGCGTCGGGACAAGTTTTATGTTAATGTTTTGTTATGTTATGGAAAGCTGTTCGATTTCATCTACCACAAACAACATCAACAGCAACGCCAGGCTCACCTCGTACTCTCTGACCACCCTCATGCCTCGACCACCGCCTCCATAGGCTGCTTTGAAGATAATGGGGAAGCCGTATGTCTGGGCGAACGCCTGCGCCTCCTGCAGGCTGGAGATGGGGGCATCTGTTCCTGGGACCACAGGTACGCCTAGAGAGGTGTGGGTTGAGTGAATTGATACACAAGTGAGAAATGTGTTACTTTATAAAGATGCCAAAAGCTGTATTTTAATCACAAAAAAAATAATTAACACATTCATTTTGAGAATGAGAGACCCCATCATAGAGAAGATTGGCAGCCACTACTAAACATCACACCGCATTTGTGTCTCTCCCAAGATCAGATTGTGTCTTTTTTTTTTAAACAAAGAAATTCTACAACACTGATTTTACAGCAAGAGAAAACTGCTTTAGGAGAAGGGTAAAGGTACAAGTAAAAGGCTGAAAATGCTACAAATGTTCATCCTCCTCAGTAAAGACAAATTAATGCTTGGAGAGTAAAGGCCAAAACATGTGCTAGCAGAGCGATGCCAGGATGAAGGTTGGAGGGAGAACAGAGAGTCATCATTTGGTTTGAATTTTGAGAAAAACTATCACTAATAATACCATGTGTGCCGGATAACATTTGTTTACAGTCAACACAAAGTAAACATTTAAGTGCTACAATTACTGGTTTAAAATGTTTTTATTTTTTAAACTGTACACATACTGTAGCATCATATATAAGTGTATAGGTATTTTAATAATGCCTCCCCACTCTTCCTCACACCCTTCACCCTGCTTCTGCCGGTCATCCCCTTCCATACCTGCGCTGATGGCGATGGAACGAGCCTCCACCTTGTCTCCCATCTTGCGGACCGTTTCTGCAGTCGGCCCCACAAACATCACCCCTGCGTCTGTGCAGGCCTGAGCAAAGTCTGCTCGCTCGGAGAGGAAACCGTAGCCTGGATGGATGGCGTCCACGTTGTTGTCCTAAGGAGTGAGCGAGGGAGAGACGGAAATGTGCTTAAGAGACTTATTTACATGAATTATACATCTACGTGTTGTACCTGTCGCCTTAAGCGTCACCTTTTTATTAATTGAACCCAGAAAGAAACTTTCATTCACATTTCATTTTTAAGTTTGTGCTATTTGTGCTAAAACCTGAAATATTTGCTAGAGGAGCCCAGAGAAAGGAAATGTAGCCTGGCTTAGCAACAGGAGTCCTGTTAAACAGACTTCCACTGCAGGCACCAGTTACCACTTGGCTGACTTATTAGTGAGGAGTATTCACACACCCTAACCTGCGTGCTTTGGCGCACACTGTCTGCTAGCCAGTAAAAAGGATTTACATGTCACTTACAGCAAAAGGACTGTGGCATAATGACACATTTTATTTTCATTCAATCCCTAGTTGCAATCACCCTAATCATCATCTACTCAATGGACACCGGTAGGAAAGCGAGCGAGTAGACAGACACGCATAATCTGAGGTCAGGGGGAAGGTAGTGAGAGGAGCGAGCACACGCGCACGCACACACACACACACACGGGGTAGCAGACAGATACAGTAGCTGCCGAGCTTGACAGATAGAGCCATCTCTGGATCACTATGTGCCATCTGCTCTTGGATATGAGGCGGGCTATAATTATGGGCTGTCCCGTTGTTAAGGGAGCTGTTACTGGCAGGCCAGAGGAGGTATGGAGCAACACACACACACACACATGCACACTCATAAAATGCAGCAAGAGCATGCACACAAGCAGGTACACCCACCCGGCTGATCACGCAGACGGGCATGAATTCAGAGAGACGCGGACAGTAGATGACAGTAGATTCACACACACAGGCTTACACAACACCCCTGGGCGCACACACACACATTCATGCAAGCAAGATCATACACTAGCGAACACACACATTTTCACAGACACTGTCACCATAAAGACACACACAGAATGTAAGGTACTGGGACAAAGACCGATGGTTATTTTCGTCACACAGTAATAGAGTGATACACAGTGTGAGAAAGAGTGAGAGCACACAAACACACAAACACACACACACACACATTGCTAGCATGGGGTGGCTGGGCTCCCGGATAGGCAGACAGATTTTGAGAAATGAGTTGGACGGCGATGGCTCCCCGACTTGGCTGGCTGACCACATGCCCACACAGAAATTTATAAACCGTGAGAGATTGATCAGAAAAATGATAATGAGCACCTGGCAGCGTGTCCTAGAGGGATAGAGGGAGGACAGGAGGGAAAGGAGGTAACAAGGAACAGATCTGATCTAACACAGTGATAAGCGGCAGAGGGAAAAGAGTGAGAGGGTGAGAGATAGGGAATGATGGCGAGTGGAAAGGAGGGAGGGAAGGAGCAACGAGGAACAAAAAAAAAGGAAAGGAGGAACGATGGAGGAAAGGAAATGGGGAAGGAAGTGATGGGATGGAGATAGAGAGGATGTTCCCTTTGCCTTTCTCTGACTAAACTAAAAGACTAACAAAAGAACCAAGGTCATTAGAAAGTTGGAGGTCTAAGTGGAGACATTACAGTGAGGACAGATGGAAAATTGTCCATCTTGACATGTACTTGAACACATTGTACTTATGTCATCAAAATCTATGGAAATTTGGCCTCATTAGTGACAGTGAGCAGCAGGACTTTCCAACATGAGGGTACCGGGGGCTTTTCCTGACAATATTTCAACTTTACTACAATAAAAACTCATGTTGAATAAAAACCTTTGTCCAACAGATAACAGGAACAAAGCTTCCTAAAACCAAAAACATATTTCTCTTCTGGTACAGGTTCAATAAATAAGACACAAAGGGCCTCATGCAAGAAGCACTCGTACAAACAGATTCATTCTGAAAAAGCACGTACGAGTGATTTAAGAACACTTGTGGCATTCTCAATTTTCTTGTACTTTCTCTCAGATATGAATAAAATTTACGAGTGGTTCAGGCCTGTCATAGGCTATGTGTCATGGGATCATCTCTGCCTTTCTTCACTGAGGAGAAACACTTGTTTGATATACAATTATAATGTCCTAATCTGAATTAATTTTGAGTTTAAATATGATACCAAAATTAACAAAAAAAATGAATATATCAGTAAAACAAGCATTCTGTTTACCATATTTTCATCATCAAGGCTGCTAATTTACTTAAAAGGTTTGTAGATTTTATCTACAAGATTTTTATTGCATATTTTGGCACAGCAACTTCTACGTTTCAGTAGTTTTTAGGAAACTTCTCTCACTCTGACAGCTGCCTCTGTGTCTCTCTGCAGGTCTCGGTCCAGTATCATGTTGCGTTGCAGCTGACAGTGTAACATCACCTGTAGACTATAATATTCTCCTCTAATATCTCTGTGCCTGGCCTGTCACATCCCTTGACTGCCTCCAATCACGGAGCTCTTTGCTTGAGAAAGATGTCTTTTAGCATCTAACGTCACGTCAAATCATTCCCCTTTATTTCTGTCAGAGTGCAGAGCTGCTCTGATGACATGTTAGAGCTGGATTCATATTTTCTAATTGTTTCGGGTCTCTTACTGTCACTCCTAAATTTGTTATGTGTTTGTCATCTGATTTCTGAAAGCAGGACTTGAAGCTGAGCAGCCTTTTTACTTCTTTGTTAACTTGTTGTGAATGAAACTCACTCACAAACGGAGCGGAATATGGAGCCTTATATGACGATTTTAGGGTTGTGGATTATGTTAATGATCAAATCTCACAAACGCGCACCTCATCATGAACAGGAATGTCACCTGGCTGAAACGAGCAATTTACGACAAGTTCAGGCACT